>NC_051154.1:72193685-72472534 GCF_013339745.2 Dermacentor silvarum | reverse complement strand
AGTTTCCCCAGTTCATGACTGCCAACAACATAACTCATCTACGCAGTGCGCCTTACCACCCACAATCTAATGGTCTTGCATAGCACGCGGTCCGCACAATAATAGATGGTCTTCTCAAGCACTCGATGGTGAACGATCTCGAAACAAAATTAGCACGAGTGCTGCTAGGCTATCGACGGACCCACTACCGTGCGGAAAGTCTCCATCAGAAATGCTACTGAACTGCGGAATTCGTTCACGCTTGGATACTTGTGTCCCTTATCTACCTCGAAGTTACTCGCAGCCTCCCAGATTCTAGTCTGGGGACCAGGTATGGGTGCGCAACTTTGGCCAAGGGAGGTGTTGGCGTCCAGGCATCGTCAAATACATTGAGGGTTTACGGCTGGTACCGGTCGACAATCCAGATGGCCTAGCCACTTGAACCAAATTTTCCGTCGGGCGCATGTGTCACTTGTGGCCCCAAAAGCGGAGGCTCCTGATACACTTCAACCCAGCCCGGACAGGAAGAATCGGCCGACGTCAACGCGAGAAGGCCGGTCCAGTCCGGCCACTCCAGAACCAACTGGCGCTGTGCCTGTTCCTTCGACAACACATCCAAGATCCCTTCCAGCCGAACAGGCTCCCTGTCCCCCAAGTCTGCCGGTCTTACGGTGGACTACCCCACAACGAAGACCCGTGCAAAGACTGCAGTTTTAAAAGAGAGGGAGAAGTGATATGAAGTGCTTGGACGTGCTTTGGACGCATTGAAATGCGTTGGCGTTCCAGTTACTTATGTGACTGAATGCATAAAGCGACGTTTTGTAAAGCAAGTAACTGGAACGCCAATGCATATCCGCAAAATTCGGGAATTAAAATCTCAAAACTGGTGTCATCCCGAGAATTCGTTCCAAGTGGATCCGCCTTGCGAACTCCATGGCTACAATTTGCAAATTGCAATACAGGCCGCAAGGTAATTAGTTAAAGACCTAATTAGCGAAATTTTGTTAATTAGTCGATTATGCATTTCAATGTCTTGTGCAAGTAATGTCCGCCTCTTCGCATAGGCGAGCTCATGAACTCGGAATGTGCTATCTGCCACTGGCAACCTTTAAGAATTTGTGAACGTGTGCGTTGAAGCATCCGGTATATATATATATATATATATATATATATATTATTACAGTCAATGAGCCGCATTAGCAGAAGAGGAAGGAGTGTGAGCAGAGAAGACGAGAAAGAGAACGTTTTTGCTCGTCCGAGGCTCGCCCTGCGGCCTGTTTATTAAACGTCGTTTGCCTCGCGTCTTAACAGTTTTTGGTGAAGGTGCTGGGTACTTGAAGTAACGACGGACCCGGAGCCTTTTATTCTTCGCCGGACTCGTTGCCTCGCCGGACTGCCACCTTCGCCTGTTAATATGGCCAACGAAGGAGACGCTTGGGGACCGATACCTGCCGCTCTGGAATCAATGCCTGCTGGTACGTGGCGCTACTACAGAGAACCTCGCGTTTTCGCAGGGAGAGCAGGTGAAGATGTAGAAGAATGGCTCAGGCATTATCAATGGGTAAGCAAGTCCAACGACTGGGACACTACCGACCAACTAAACAACGTTGTGTTCACTCTCACTGACACTGCCCTGATGTGGTTTGAGAATCACGAAGAATTATTAACAACGTGGGAACGTTTCGTTCATGACCTAAAGGAATGCTTTGGCGACTCGGACGCCCGAAACGATACGCGCAGAACGCACCCTGGCACAAAGAGCACAGCTACCAGGTGAGACTTGCACTGCCTACATCGAAGAGATCTTCAAATTGTGCAAGCAAGTCAAGGCAAGAATGTCCGAGGAAGACAAGGTCGGGCACCTGCTCAAGGGCATAGCAGAGGATGTATACAACTTTCTGATCAGCAAGGGCAGTCTCGCTTCAGTGTCTGATGTCATGCAGCACTGCCGTACGTTCGAGGCGCTGAAGATGCGCCGAATAACGCCAAAGTTTGGCCGATTGGCCAACGTTACCACTGTGGCAATCATCGATGTGAGCTCTTCATTTGACTTGGCGTCCACCACAGGACAGGTCGTCCGCGAAGAGCTGGACAGGCACAACGAGACGACACGTCGCCTGCCTGAAGTCTCTGACGCATCCTTATCGCAAGCCCGGCTACTCCTCCACCTTTGAATGGATGGCAACCGTCGGTCAACGTCGCGGATTTATCAGAGTACCGACACGCACCGGCATCGAGAGGCCACTACTCTTCGGATACCCGATTTGAACCTCGCCGTCGTTACGCACGTTCCTCTGGACGCCCCACCACTGGCAATGCTCCGCGTTACGAGCCAGTCATTCGTCCTAGGCGTGCAGACGTGTCTGACATCTCTGAAGACTATCGCAGAAGCCGGCCGCTTCCAACATGCTACGTCTGCGGCGTTCTTGGCCATATATCCCGTTTTTGTCTTCAACGCCAAAGGTCTTGGTAGGATCAACTTGCTGCCCCAGAGCCATACGCCCAATGGCCTTCTAAGGTGCAATCGCCTTCTAGCAGCAACTTTTGGCAAGGAAACTTACGGAACCGCTCACCTGCCTCCGATTGTAGCGTGACGCCACCTCCTGTTCCTCGATTGCACCGGTCTCCTTCATCACGGCGTCGTTCTAGATCACCACCGCCGGAAAATTCGAGAGCACGGCCAATGGAGGTGAGGTCGCTGCAGATTTGCTGCTGAAAGATATGCCTCCGCCTGTGTTTATCTTGAAGAACAAAGGGAAAGTCCTCGTTGATGGTGTGTCTATATTGGCGGTAGTGGACACAGGTGCTGTTGTTTCTGTGATGAGTCTCGCTTTCCAAAGGTTATTAGGACGCAAAGTGGTATTTCAATGGAACTAAGCGGCAGGATTTTGTGGCGTGAGCGGGGATTCGTTGCGGCCTGTTGGTTTTTGCACTGCACAAGTGTCACTGGGTGTTAGAGTTTTCACGACTGAACTTACAATCCTCCCCCTTTCCTCACATGATGTTATATTAGGTATTCATTGCCTACATATGCGCTCGTGCCACCGTGGATTGCCGAACAGGGGAGATCTTTGTGAGTGGTGACATTTCTTACGAGCTCATGCAGGATGCTCCAAACGAGGATGGCGCATTTCATGCCTGTTTCCCCGGATGGCCTTTTTGAGTTCAACGTCATGCCTTTTGGGCTTTGCAACGCACCCGCCAGCATGAGAGTTTGATGCATCGGTGTAAAATTGCTGGACAGGAGTATTTATGCTGCAGTTGTATATTGTATTTATTGATCCAATGCCCACATTGGCGAGTTTTATTAAGTTCTATTTCGCTGAAATAAAAAAAACGAAGTCTGTCAATAAGCTAATTAATATAGCTGACTGGTCCAAGCGGTCGGATTTGTGTGGACCAATCGCGCCATTTAATAATATCTTGCAATTTAGCGTCAATTGTTTGCTATTTAGTAGTAAGATATAATTTGGCAACACACCAGCTAATTTTTTTTAAAAAATTTCCTACGGTTTTCTAAGACGCCCTTGAGTCTTTATTATTTAAATGATGCAAGGATGCAGCGAGATCGGTTGCCTGGCGAACGGTCTGTTTGACCAAGATAAATCCCTAATAATTCTCCAAATAGAGAGGGCACATGCGACTGTCCAGTCATTTGAGTGAACTCTCCAGGTGTCACCACGCATTTGATATTTCGCGGAAACTTCTAGTTTCGCTTTTCTCGTCATAATGTTTTCATGAGAATGGTTTTCTGGTTTTGTGAGTGATCACGCTCAAGCGAGGACGCCAAGTGTCGTGTCCTTACGCGTACATTGTTTTACGATCGGGGCGAAATGCTGAAAGCACCTGTGTACTTAGATTAAAGTGCACGTTAAAGAACTCCACGTGGTTCACATTATTCCAGTGTATCCACTACGGCGTGCCTCAAAATGATGTAGTGGTTTTGTCACGTAAAACCACAGAATTTTTTTCCGTTGTTTTACTATTTCTCGATGACAGTTTTTGCAAGGTATATCACTGCTATCAAGCTATTACTCCTTGATCCGCGTGCCTAATTTATCCGCAATGTCTTATACCGTGTGAGTTTTACATGTAGCGGAACTCAGAACAAGTGAAACAACATGATTGAAACAAGAACAAAGAGACGTGGGATAGAGACCACACTGTCTCATGTATAAGGCTACGATTTAGCTAAGGGAAAGTAATAGAGCGATTAGGCGAGAAATATTCCCCACTTGGGGGGGGGGGGCGGTAGGCAATATATAACTGTACTTGTTGACATCTTCCGAGAAGAGGCGCCGCACTCACTGAGCATTCTACATTTAGAGAACCACTACGTGAACCACCGCAGAAGTAAAAACGCCCTATGCGCTGTCGCCCCACTCAATGTTCCAATTCCGCGCATATGCCCAGGGCCACCTGACGTACCAGTTCCATCGCCATCGGCCCGGCCGCCCAGCGCTTCGCGCAACGGTCCAAACAAGACAACCATTTGGCGTTTACTAGAGTCAAAATTTGGGCCGGTTGTTTTACCAAGGTTCAAATTCTTGAGGTCTGTCGTTTAAAAGTACACCAGAAACAGCTACGAACACATTATGTCGTGTGTGTGTTTGTGTGTCACTCTTTTTCAGCGCACTTCGTCTGAGCGCAGGTTTTCCAGACTAACGCTCAATTTGCTATCAGTGCAGGGAAGCGGGGTACATTTAACGCTGCTGCCCATACCGCTTGATGAGACTGCGAGGGCACGCCATCGATGATTCGCGTCCACTAGTAAGGCAAACTAGCGCGCTACATCGCTGATTTCCTAGCAGAATTTTGCAGAAACATGATGGACCATTCCGTTCGTTATAAACAGGCAGACACCTGGTGCTGTAGCGCCGATCGTGCGCTGGTTCAGCACGTGGTAAAAACGTTTTCCTTTCTCCGTACAATTGAAAGCCACAGCTGTTATAACTGCGGTTGCTGTGGCTCGAACTGCTGACGGCTGACGACTATCCGCTACCGACCACTAAGCTGAAATGCTCATTATGACAACTCAACGCTGCACTCAACGCTCATCGAGCCAACCTACTGTACAAGAAAAACACCTCGTGACAAAGATCTCAATACGCGACATAATACAAATAACATATTTTCTATACCCATACCGATGGTGAGAGGGCTACTGGTAAAGTGAATAGAGGAACCCACTACACCGCGATAAGTCTACAATTAGCCGTCAAGTTTAGGAAAGCAAAGGATGCATGTGGCAATCTTCAAAGTCGGAAAGCTCTAGGTCAAGAAATTCGGATAACTCGAGGTCAACTAATAATGTACAGGTGAATCTACGCCGTAACAAATAACATCACGAGTGGCCTGACTCCCAGCGACCGCTGTTCACTATTCATTGTTCATTGTTTAATGACATGAAGTAGACGTTCTTTTTGCAGCACCGTTTCAACTTAGATGTCTTTGTATGAAGGTTAACAATACCGTGGTTAGCAGCGGCTGCTGTGAGCTCAGGCACAAAAACAAGTATGTCGAATGTAGCACTGATGTCGCGTACAGCAGCCAGCTGTTCTGTGGCGGCAGTCACACGCTTTTACTCGTACGGGTGTACGACAAACACTGCTGATTTGCCACTGTTGCCGCTGCCTGTAGGGCCCCCAGGTCTCGTCAAGCTGCTCAATGAGCAGCTTTTTGTCTGCGGTCCATTTTTCCTTGGGGAAAATAAAAACTGTTTCTGATTCTGAATTGCTGGGGCAAACATTCCCCTGCTTCTTGAACGCAACATTTTATTAGCCAGAGGAATTCTTCAGGTGCGAAACAAAAGTTCAGTCGTTTTGCTAACAAAATTTAGCAACGAGTATCGGCATGTACCGCGTGAAACTACAATCGTCTTTCTTTACGAAATCATTGACGCGATTTACAATGTGCCAATGTCAGTAATATCGCTTCAGCAATCGAAGTGGCCGAGCCTAAAAGAACAAATTCACGTTAACGCTGTTCTGTCGCACCATTAGAAAGACCGTCTACTGAGTCTTGTGAATGGATTTCGGGACTGCTTTTCAACGTCGTCCAAAGTACGACGCACGCCCATCAGAAAGCACTGCATTATTACGGACGAGTCAGTACGTCCTGTTCGCCAGCATTCCTACAGAGTGTCTCCAGTAGCAAGGGAAGCGATCACGCAGCAGGTGAAAGAGATGCTCCAAGATGATGTGATCCATCCGTTCGTAAGCGCGTGGGCCTT
Source organism: Dermacentor silvarum (assembly GCF_013339745.2). Lineage (NCBI taxonomy): Eukaryota > Metazoa > Arthropoda > Arachnida > Ixodida > Ixodidae > Dermacentor > Dermacentor silvarum. The sequence continues at coordinate 72,466,323 of NC_051154.1, read as the reverse complement.
CCCTGTAGTGCTAGTGAGAAACAAAGACAACACACTAGGCTTCTGTGTAGATTACAGAAAATTATAACGTGTCAGCAAGCGCGATGTCTATCCATCGCCACGCATCGACGGCGCATTGGATCGTCTACAACATGCAAATTTTTTGCTTCATTGGATCTTATACGGGTAATGGCAAATCGAAGTTGATGAACAAGATCGTGAAAAAGCAGCGTTTGTTACACCTGACGGGCTTTAGGAGTTCAAAGTTCTCCCCTTCGGTCTCTGTTCCGCACCTTCCATCTTTCAGCGGATCATGGCACTTTTCACACCTGTAACATCAATTCTGGGTTGTGCACGCATTCGCACAACTGCTTACCATCCTGCATCCAAGGGCGTCGTGGAAAGACTATATCGTCACTTGAAAGCAGTACACGCAGCTCAGCCTCACGCTGAGGACTGGATATCTAACCTTCCAATCGTGCTGCTCAGACTTCGATCAACACTCCGACCAGAACTCAGCTGCTCTGTAGTTGAGATTGTCAGATTGTGAGACCCCAATCTGAGATTGTGCACTTTGTGCGGTTGAAACCGTACTATAGCCCCCAATATCCGACGTTTTCAGCAGTTTAGGTTAGTTTTTGTTCTTTCTCGTCCCTCAGTGCCTTGTGACTATATCACATACCACAGCGGTTGTGACTATAGCCTATGTGTCCGTCCAAGGCAATCTCAGCACTCTCGCGTCAAGCCAATGTATGTTTTCCTTCTCTTTTTATGAAGCAGGGTTAATGCCACATGGTGTGGCATAGCAAGGGGACTGAAGAAGAAGAGAACGAGGTTCGTCGCGGAAGCGCGTGTCGACGCTTGCATTGGGTAAATTGCAAACGCCTGGATTCTCACTCAGCGTGTATACTGCAGCAGGGTATACGCGACAGTATTTCGGATAGCAAAAGTGCAATAAAAGAGAAAATGAAAGGAGGTTATCAGATCGCCACAACAATGAACAAGCGAGCTCAATCAGTGCATCAGACACACTCCAAGCGGATGCGAGTTTCCAAGCAAATTCCGGTGGTGGACCCAGACCTCGTGCAAGGACGCTCGTAGAGGCCGTCTGAAAAAATGGTGCAAACAAAAACCAAAATTGCACTTACGGGCCCGTACACAACAAGCGGACGAATACGCGACGGTCCTGGTGTGCCAAAATTGGCTGAAAATGTGCGCCAGCCTGAGCGGAAAGCTCAGCTCATCCGAAACGGTGGCAATACTCAAGCAGCTACTGGACGCAACAAAAAGCAAGCAACAAACCACGCACACAATCAGACGCATGCTTCGCAACCAACCGGGGTCGTCGGACGAACATATTCTGCGAGAGGTAGAGACAAAATACAACTGCGACCACACACTGAAACAAACATCCATACCAAACAATAGTGGAAACCAAAATGAAGACCTAGATCGCACATTCGGAACGCCGGATGTCTGGACAGTACTTTACTCTCTAACTCGAAACACAGCACGCGGACAAGGCAGGCTCACCAATAAAATCTTCAGACACGTGGACGACGACTCGATAGAAGCCCTAACGACTTTCTTTAATACCCATTGGGAAGCGGGAACACTAGCAAAGGAATGGAAGCACGCCCACATAGCACTTATACCAATCCCTGACGTTGTGTGTGGGGAAACTTTTCGAAAACGCTGCGCCCAATCACCTGAAGCCTCACGGGGATGACACTTGTTTCTTATCTGACACAATGTGCGGCTTCAGGTCGCATTTGTCGACTGAAGAGGTACTGCTCCAATTGAAGGAAGAAGTACTGGATCATGGTACCACACATGGAAAATACATGCTCGCACTGGACTTTAAAGGATCACTTGACTACGTAACTCATAAGGCCATCCTAAAAGAAAAGAAAAAACTTCTCGCTTCGTGATTCGGGCTGGCGAATCTACAATTACACGCATGCGTTCTTAAAGGAGCGGACGGCAACGGTAGTCTCGTATACAGTGAGAAAAAAAGGTGAAAAAAGTCTCAAATGGAGGCCCTCCTCAGGGATTAGCCTGATGACATTTTTCCTTCAACGTCGCCATGAAAAACCTCCCAGAACGTCTACAGAAGATTCCGCACGTTCGTCACGAAATATGTGCGGACGACACTATCATTTGGACTACTCGATGCTCGGATGGAGAACAGCAGGACGGCCTACAAGCGGCGGCAGACGTGGTCACCGAATACATCGAAGAGTGCAGCTTGGAATGGTCCCCAGAAAAAATTCGAGGTCCTCGTCTAAAAAAAGAAATCCAGAATAAAAATCACAGGTGGAGAGGTCATTTAAATACACCTCAAACAAAAACCTATACCCAGAGTCTTCTTCTTCTTTCTGGGGTTTTACATGCCATAACCAGTTATGATTATGAGGCATCCCGTAGTGGAAGGCTCCGGATTAATTTTGACCACCTGAGAGTCCAAACTCTCCACGTATTAGGTGTTCACAAGCAAGTTAATGTTCGCAAAAGCCACAAGACAAACTACCTGTTGCGTAGCTCACATGATCAATAGAGTCGCCAGTCACCGACACGGCATGAAGGAAGAAGACATACTACGGCTGACTCAGGTCCTTGTCCTCGGTGGAGTCACGTACGCGACACCTACCTAACGTTAACACAAAGCGCATCATAAAATTATTACCAAGGAAAGCGTACAAACAAGCGCTCTGCCTTCCTCCAGGCACGGGAACAACGAAACTTCTATCGCTGGGCATCCGCGACATCTTAGACGAACTAATTAAAGTCCACCCACATGCGCAAATCACATGCCTCAGCCTGACTACAAAAGGCAGAACAACTCTACGAAGATTGCAATACCCCGTGACGACAACCAACAGCCAACAAGCACCCCTTAAGTCAATACATAAGCAAATAACGGTGGCTCCTGTTCTCTGTAACATGCACACGAAATATCACCTGAAGAGGAGAAAAGCATGAGCCGAAGCAATAGAAAAAGGATACGGCGCTCTCTCCACTGCTCGCTGGGCAGATGCGGCCATGTACGTATGCTGAACGCCGCCGCAGCAGAAGAGGCCGACATTGCCCTCGCCATCTCGGCATCGAGACAGGATGAGGAAAAATATATTTTTACAGATCGTCAGTCAGCATGTCGAGCCTACGCGAACTGCCATACCCCGCACCACGACAATTGGGACACCAGGGTACCAAGTCGTCAGCGGAAACAATCGTGCACACACGATGGTTTCGTTTGACGCCCGAGGTCACTGCAACCGGGCAGTGCAAGAAACGCCAGAATACCCGAGCCCTACATACTTACAATGAAATACTTAAGCGCTACCGCTTTTCAAGAAGAACGCTGCTACCACCACAACCATCCCTCACTAGAGCTGAAGCCACGGCTTGGAGGCAACTCACACCTCACGCTCCACCACGCGATGTACCTCACACATTATGAACCCCTTTGTCCTTTCTGTACAGAGCGATCTACCCTATACCTTAACAAACGGGCCTGCCGAAAAACCTCTATTATCTGCCCCAACCAAAACGCAACGCATAATCAGTGGGAGATGGTGCTGAACAGCTCGGCATTTGAGGATCAGGTAAAGCTGATCGCAAGAGCCGAAAATGCTGCCACCGCCACTGGGGCCCCGGACCGAAGGTTCCGCCCACCACGGGGATCCACCCCTCTCCTTGGCCCATCAAAATAAATCTTTCTCTCTCTCTCACCAAGCCATTTTTATGCAGCTTAAAACTATTTATTTCAGACCTTTTTACAATCATGTTACACTTACCATTTGTAAACTTTCATTGCAAGTAATCACCACTGGCATGACGCTCTTTGGTAATATCAGGTCACATCATTATCATTATGCATGTGGCATTCGAAATACTCGGTTGTATTGCTAAAGAAGTGAGTTCTACATATTGAAATTCTGAACTGCTGATAGAAGAATATGAAATTGAATGATAATCATCAAAACAGTCGGTCACTAGACTTAAACTTTTTTTTCAGTTTCTTTATTGTGTTCTCTTCACTACATAATAATTTAATCAGTGCTTATACGAATATGCAATAAATACATCGATCTCTAACTCTAGTAATGGAAAAACTGGATGTCCTAGTTCTTGCTGTAAAATTGTTATTGCCGAGACTTACTAACAAAATAACCTAGACAATGGATTCACGGAACTGTGTCAATGCATCAGTTCAATGTTTGTTCTAAATATAATGCCCGTGTTGTCGCTGATAATAAACCAAAAATTCAGAGCCATTCAGCTCTGTGAAGGTGGATGACCAGCGGAGCTGTTTGTGTGGTCTATACACGACCGATGACACGTCGTGGGCATAATGATTTTTGTGTAACATTGTTTCTATGTAACAAGAGGAATGCCACGAACCACATTCCGCCTGGCCTAGACACATCTATGTTGAAATCCCCCACAATTACGATGGGAGTGGAGTCAGTAGGGGTGACCCACCAAATGTTCACACGCTTGGCGTTTGCGGCAAGATTTTCATCCGCATTACGTACCGGCAGCCATCGCCGCGCTCATTCCCGCTTCTGTCCACGACGGTGTTCTTCGTAGGAGCGCTGTTCTTCCACTGTTTTCACCGTACGCGGCCTACCCATGGCACGGGGGGAAGGGAACTCAGATAAGGTCCCGTGGTTTGCCTTTAAAGCCAGTGACGTCAAACCGCAGTCCACACTAAACTGTTTATTCCGGCTTTATTTTTTATGACAACTTTTTTTTCATCACAGTACGTCTTGACATTCTCGCGATTAAACGCAGCTCGAGCATACGCGGTGACACACTTTGATGACCGTTTTTGTCACGGGGCTCAGCCGGTCGTGAGCTCTGGGGTGGTCACTATCTTTTTTGCCCACGCGCACAAACCGCCAGAACATGACAGTATAACAGCTCCGCTGTAAAATTATTTGTGACTCGGTGGTCATCTTGATTCCATTGAATCAATGTCCGCTTCGGTCAGTTTTATTAAATTGAAATCCATTCAAATCGCTTTCGACGGCCTTAAAGTACCAAACTTCGTTAGGTACGGCCCGACCCTGGTGAAATGTTTTCTCTTCCGCAAGCAAATGGACGTTTGCTACGCATGTGGCAAGCTAGGTCATCGAGCGGATGTGTGTCCGACCCCCGAAGAATCAAAGTGCAGAGGATGTGGCACACCCAACCCAGAGGAGTCGCACCAATGCTAACCGAAATGTGGCCTATGCGGAGGACCACACCTGACGGCCGATAAAGCCTGCAAGCAACGTTTTCAGATACCATACGTGGTCAGAAGACTAAGAAGAGAACGAGCCAACGAAGAAGCAAGACTGCAACAAATTTGCAGCACGCCCACCAACCCGCAACCAGCGGCGGAAAGGCGCCCTAGATCCAGAGGACGCTCCCGTTCCAGGAGTTGTTCCACAACCAGAGGCCGCTCGAGATCCAGGAGCAGATCCACGAGCAGATCCAAAGCTAGGGCGCGCCCCTTCTCCAACGGGGCGCAGGTGTGCTTCGAATCGCCTGGAGGACCGTCAAAACCGAGGCAGTCAACCTGGGCCGATCGAGTCCGAGGAGGAGCGCAGGGACCACAGGTAACGCCCGAGCGAACGCCAGAGCATAAGCATAACAGTGCAGAAAGTGATAGGATAGCGCAACTAGAGAGAGAAAATGATAAGCTAAGATCCATGGTAGAAAAGCTCATTACGGAGATGGCCGAAATTAGAAGAAGCTCTCAGATAGCTGCGAGAAATCAGCCACCCTCTGCTAGCAGCGGGAGCAAGCAATCGGAAATCCCTCGACCCATGGACGTAACCAATGAGGAGGGGGAAAATGAGAAACCCGCGCCCAAGAAACGGGCCATAACAACATGTGAACAAGCGCCTACCAGGGCAAAATCTGAAATAAGAGACATGCTCACAACGCTCAGCGAGAGCGTCAAGCAGATAAACGAAAGGCTGACGCAATTCCAGTCAGGTATTGCAGCTATGGAAGAGCGCACCAACCAGAGATTCCTCAAGATCGAAGCATATCTTAATGATACGGTGGTCCCAGCTCTGGATCCAAGGGCCCCTAATCCTCCCGTACAACGCACGAAGTCCAACAGTGTCACTACACTAAATAATACACCCCAGCCCAAGCAAGATGGCTGCGCAAACTAGTCAGTTCAAAATGTGGCAATGGAACTGCAGTGGCTACCATCATAAAAAGGCGCCCCTGCAGCAATTTATTCGATCCCACCCCGAGAAACCGCACGTTATCCTACTCCAGGAAACGCTCACCCCCAACGTCACTTTGCCCGGGTATCGCTCGGAGATGAACATTAACGAGGGGGGGGGGGAGAGGTCTCGCCACCCTAGTTAGTAACAGGGCTACGCACATCAGGCACGATCTAAAGATTACTGGTAACAAGATTGAATACATCATGACGGAAATCATTCCAAACTCTTCACTTGGCAATCAGAACAGCATCTTTATTCTCAATGTCTACAGCAGCCCCTAAAGATCTGAAGCAAAGATTCAAGTCCCTACTTACCAAATCAGTCAAACTAGCTCGAGACTCACCGTTAATCGTTGCCGGAGACTTTAACGCCCCCTACCACGCTTGGGGTTACCCCTATAATATGAACAAAGGGGAAAGTCTATGGCGCATGGCGACGGACCAAGAATTTACGCTCTTCACGGACCCAGCATTCCCAACTAGATGCGGCACATCGACATGTAGAGACACGACTCCTGACCTCACTTTTGTTCGCAACACAACGGAACCCACCTGGGCTAACTTGAACCAAGACTTGGGTAGTGATCATAATATATTAATGATTAACTTACGGATTACGCAGAAGAGACTACGCAAATTTTCGGTCGTGGACTGGGACGAATTCCGTAAAATCAGAAAGAAAAGGGTGATTGGAGAAGTCAACCTAAGCTTGGAACAATGGACCGCACAACTAAGGGAGGACGTTGGCGCCGCAACTAAAGAGGTGCTAACGGATCTCCCGATCGACAAGATGGACAGCCGATTGGCGCACCTCATCGAAGCTAAACAATCTCTGCTCAACCGATGGAAGGGTCAGAGACTCAACTGTAGGCTGAGAAAGAAAATTGCCGAAACCAATCGAGCGATAGAGGTGCACTGCAAAACCCTCTCTAAGCAACTGTGGGATGAGTTTTGCAACTCTATAGACGGCCGAATGAGAAAAGAAGGAACCTGGAATCTACTGAAGCACCTACTAGACGAAACTAACACGAAATCGAATCAACGGAACACGTTAAACAAAATGTTGCACGTGGCGCAGAATGACTAATCCAAGTCGGAAATTATTGTACAGCTAGTGAATAGGTACCTATCGGTCGAGGACACGCAGAAGCTACCTTCTCGATTGGAATATACGGGAACACACAACCCAACTTTAGATGCTGAGTTCACAGTAGGAGAGGTCAGGGCGGTTTTGCACGATCTTAATGGGAGATCTGCCCCCGGTCCCGATAGGATAACAAATAAGATGCTCCGCAATTTGGATGATGACTCCATAGAGTATTTGACACAACTGATTAATGAGATGTGGAAGAGCGGTGACGTTCCTGGCGAATGGAAGACCGCTAACACCATTTTAATCCCAAAGCCGGGCAAGCCTCCTGGCCTCGAGAATCTACGACCGATCTCGCTCACATCGTGCGTGGGAAAGGTTGCTGAACATGCAATACTGAATCGATTATCTCGGTACCTGGAAGAGCACGAGGTTTACCCTCACACTATGATCGGCTTGAGACCTGGTTTATCTACGCAAGATGTCATGCTCCTACTCAAGAACCAAATAATAATCCACAAGACTAGGGACACGAGAGCGATACTGGGACTAGACATGGAGAAAGCCTTTGATAATATCCTCCATACATTTCAAACCTCGGTCTGGAGTCACTTTCATCAATACGTTGAAGCCTTTCTCAGTGGAAGGATGGCTACGCTCAAGGCTGGGGACCTAACATCAGATACAATGAAGCTAGGCAACCGAGGCACACCCCAAGGAGCAGTCATCTCGTCCACTCTCTTTAATATATCAATGATATGTCTCGCTAGAAGACTCGAAGGCATCGAAGGCATTGAATACACCATTTACGCGGATGACGTCACCATATGGTGTACTGGAGGCAGCGACGGAGAAATAGAACAAAGATTACAAGAAGCCGTAAACGTCACTGAAGAGTAGCTCATCCCAACGGGACTCCGATGCTCCCCAAACAAATCAGAACTACTACTATACAGACCTAAGAGAAGAGGCCGCAAACCCAGAGGATGGATTCCTCCTGGGGAGAACGATATAACGCTCTATACCAGGAGCGGAAGCGTCATCCCAAGGGTGGACTCCATCCGGGTCCTGGGCTTGGTGATAGAAGCAAACGTGTCCAATAATCAAACGATTCTACATATCGCTAAGAAAGTGGACAACGCAATTAGGCTTATCAAAAGAATAACTAACTGCCGACATGGGCTTCAAGAAGAAAACGTCGTTAGACTGCTTCACGCCTTTGTGCTATGCCACTTCGCTTACGTAGCATCCATGCACGAGTGGCAGAGATCCGAAAGAGACAAACTCAATGCATTGTTAAGGAAGGTAATCAAGGTAGCTCTTGGGCTACCTATGTACATGGAAACCGAAAAACTCATGCAACTAGGAATGCACAATACACTGGAGGAAATAGCCGAGGCACAGGAAAGAGCCCAGTTCTTTAGACTCTCTACCACCCGATCAAGAAGACAGATCCTCAAACGAATTGGTATACCAATTACTGCAATAGATAATAATCATAGAGAAATTCCTAACGATCTGCGGAGGAATATTAGTCATGCCTGTTCCAAGGAATGTTCACCCGGTTCATAACGTGGGCAGAAGGCAAGCCAGAGCCAAAGCCCTGCTAGAGAAAGCTCAAAATCAGGCTGAAGAATGCTCGTTCGTTGATGCGGCTTTCATGCCCAATAGACGAGCCTTCACAGCAGTCATTCTGAACGGCAAAGGTGAAGTCGTCAACTCGGCTTCCACGTACACCACGCAACCAGACATTGCAGAACAAGTAGCCATTGCATTGGCACTTTTAGACCAAAATATATCCAGGATCCACAGCCATTCTAGGGCAGCCGTCCGAGCATTTGCCAAAGGAGTCATCTCAGACAGGCCCTGGCAATTCTCGACGGAAAGGTCGTCAAACCCCAAACGATCATCTGGTTTCCTGCTCATATGGGAGAAATCAATGGTGCTCCCGTGAACCTCACCGAATCAGCCCACAATGCTGCACGAGGACTTGCCAACCGTGCAGCCACAAGGCAAGAAGATGCTGAGGTTCCTGATTACAAGGACCACCACCTCACGTACAACGAGCTAACCAAGCACTTCTACATACAACGCAGGGTCTTCCCCCCTCCTCATAGTAAACTAAATAGAGCCCAAGCCATTACGCTAAGGCTCTTACAAACAAGAATTTATCCGAACCCTTTATTAATCAACAAGATCTATCCGGAGATATCTACTAATACAACATGCGATAAATGTAACGACACCATTGATCTAAGTCATATGCTCTGGCGTTGCTCCGCGTTACTAAGCAGCAAGGACAACACTGAAGAGCGATGGGACGCAGCTCTACGCAGTCTCACATTAGATGAACAGCTATGGGCAGCCCAACCGGCCCGCGAAGCGGCTGATAGGCTAGGCCTTTGGGTCCCAACGTGGGAGCGGCCCGCTTCGGGCTAGGAATCTAGCGCGACCCAATGGACCAAAATAAAGTTTTTCCACCCATCCATCCTGTACTGGAGCGCAATGTCATGCCTGGAAGTCAACCAGTGCGCATGTGCAACACGCCTACTGCTTATCGCAATGCTCCTTATACACTCAGCTGCGTTTCTGAATAAAGTGCTTTTTGTTACCTGCTACTCGTCTGGCATACATGGTGTCAGAAGTGGTCACGGCAGTTCCTGCCCGTGCGGCTAGTTTTTTTTCCATGGGACCACAGCCTTAACAGCAGTAGTAATTCCTATGTAGGAGGCAAGAGTTCATCGGGAACGACAACCACGAGCCACAACGATGACTTCGACACTGCTACCACGGCCCAAGCCGCTCGACGCTACTGGTGACATTTTCCACGGCTGGAACATCTGGAAAAGTGAGTTCGAACTTTTTGCAACAGCGACAAGGCTGAATCTACAGCCCGAGGATGTTCAGACCGCTACGTTTTTAATGACGATCGGTGAAGATGCAAGGCGTGTTTACCGCACCTTCAAGTTTGAAAACGAGGAACAGAAGAATGATCGGAAAGTTTTAATGCAGAAGTTCGAAGAGTATTACAGACCAGTTACAAATCTCACCTACAACGAGTTTCGGTTTGGTTCCAGGAACCAGCGCGAGGGCGAGTCATTTAACGAATGGCTCACAGAACTGAAGACTCTAGCTGCGCAGTGTGAATTTGGCGAGATTGAAGATAGACTTCTACGCAGTAGAATAATCCTTGGAATACGGGACAAAGAACTGCAGCAGAGACTTATCTCTGAAAATCCCTCATACGGAAAAACGGTTGAGATTTGCCGTGCTAAGGAACAGAGCAAAGAACAGGTCGCTGAAATCCGAGGCAGCCAGGGCGGCAGCACTCCTTTTGAATCAGAAAGGAACATTGACGCTGTAAAAGCAAAAACTGCCACCTGCCCGAAATGCGGCTTACAACATCAAAAACCGACAAGATGTCCAGCAATAGGGAGGTATTGCAAGAATTGTAATGGCCGAAACCATTTTGCTAGTGTGTGCCGCACACCAAGCTCGAAAACGCGGCCAGAAGGACGGCACGTACGACAGGTGGAAATGACTGGCGACGAGGCATACTTCCTTCAAGCGTTGGAGGTTCAAGCGGTCACGAGCGACGAGCACTGGGTGTCAGTGTTAAATGTGGCTGGTAACATGACCAAATGTAAGATAGACACAGGGGCGAACTGTTGTGTTATGCCAGAAACGGTCTTTCGAAAGTTATCAGCGGCACCAGCGCAGAACTGTTGCGCAGCCTTGCGTACGTTTTTCGGTCACACAGAAAAAGCAATCGGAAAGATAAACCTGCTTGTCTCTAATAAGAATCGGAGCACCGAGGTTACGTTTTTCGTTGTTGCCAAGATGTGCCAGTTACATTAGGCGGACACGTCGCTGAGACACTGAGCCTGATAAAACGCATAGATGCCGTCAACGAAGTGTCCGAGATCCTGATATCTGGCTTTGAAGACATCTTCCAGGGTCTAGGACAACTTGAGGGCATCACCTATCGCCTGCAGCTGAAGCCCGATGTACGACCAACCGTAAAACCAGCGAGGAGAATTCCCGTCGCCCTCCAAGAGCCCGTGAAAGCGAAGCTCGACGAGATGGAACGCGATGGTGTCATTGCAAAGATGACAGAGCCTTGCTCGTGGTCGAGCTATATGGTTGTAGTACTCAAAAAGGATAAGGTACGCAAATGTTTGGATACTTCCGACTTAAACAAGGCGATTTTGCGGGAGCATTACCATATGCCTACATTGGAAGACGTACTGCCACGCCTGCAAGGAGCCAAATATTTTTCCACCCTCGATGCCGCGTCAGGGTTCTGGCAGATAACCCTCGACGAAGAAAGTTCGCGTGTTTGCACCATGAGCACGCCGTTCGGAAGGTACAGATTTCTGCGCATGCCATTCGGCATCACATCAGCGCCAGAGGTTTTTCAACGCGCCATGCACGAGGTGGTTGGAAGCATGGCTGGCGTAGCTGTCGTGATGGACGATATATTGGTCTGGGGAAAGACAAGGCAAGAGTGACGCGAACCTCGCCGCCTTGCTTCAACGCTGTAGGGAACGCAATCTAAAGCTAAATAAAAAGAAATGCCAATTTTTGCAGGGCAGCGTACGTTACATGGGCCACCTCCTCACTGCCGAAGGGCTGTCACTGGACCCGGACAGAGTTCAAGACATCATGCAAGTGCCCCCGCCGAAGAACCGTAATGAGCTTCAAGTGTTCCTTGGAATGATAAACTATGTATCTCGGTTCATCCCAAACTTGTCGGTCTCATCCGCACCCATTCGGGAGCTGCTTAAGAAGGACGTCGCTTGGACGTGGACAGAAGTGCAGGCAAACAGTTTCCAAAGGTTACGAGCTAGTCTTGCTACAGCACCAGTCCTAGCATACTTTCACCAGTCCAAGCCAGTGAAACTGTCCGTGGACGCGAGCCAGTACGGTGTCGAAGCAGTCATTTTGCAAGATGACCACCCCATTGCCTATTCGTCCCGCTCCTTAAGTGCCACACAACAGCGGTATGCGCAAATTGAAAAGGAAACCCTAGCCATAGTTCATGGCTGCATGAAATTCAAGGACTACATACTAGGACAACCTCTAGTCACGGTAGAATCCGACCACCGACCACTGGAATCGATTTTCAAGAAACCGCTTTGCGATTGCCCTCTTCGCCTTCAACGCATGCGCCTCACTCTTCAAAGATTCCCTATCAGCGTGATATACAAACCAGGAAAGGAATTTTCTTTGGCCGACGCACTTTCGCGCTTTCCTTGCCAAACAGAGCTGGTGGATGAAACAGAGCAATTTCAAGTCAATGTTGTTTCTTCGTTACCTGTTTCAGATCGACAGCTGCTCAGCATGAAAGCGGAGACTGATAAGGACACCCTCATGACCGAACTCTGCCGTTACGCAAGTACAGAGTGGCCCCAAAGCAAGCAGCAGCTGCCGGATGCTTTAAAACCATACTGGAGCTACCGTGATGTGCTCCACGTCGAGGATGGGCTGCTTCTCAGAAGCAACAAGCTTATAATTCCGCCAGCAAAACGCAAGGAAGTTCTCGGCCTCCTCCACGCTGCACATTGTGGCGAAGATAAAATGAAGGCGAGAGCAAGACAGGTAATGTACTGGCCAAACATGAATGCCAACATTTCTGATGTGGCGAAGTCATGCGCTGTTTGCGACAAGTACAAAAAAGAAATGCAAAACTGCCCATGCTGAGTCACGAACTACCGAGTTTGCCATGGCAGTTTGTCGGGGTCGATCGTTTCCACCACGAAGCCAATGATTACCTCATAGTGGTAGATTCTTACTCATTTTTCTTCGAGGTTCGCAAGCTTAATCGGACTACCGCTACTGCTGTAATCAACGCAAGTGCCGAAATCTTCGCGACACATGGCATTCCCGCCAAACTGTGCAGTGACAACGGCCCTCCTTTCAACAGTGCAACTTTCCAAGAATTCACAAGTCAATTTAATATCAGCCACACCACTTCTAGCCCGTACTACCCGCGTGCCAACGGCTTGGCAGAACGTGCCGTTCAGGAAGCTAAACATCTGCTAAACAAATGCCCGTTTTCCACCCTTGAATTTTACAGCGCGTTGTTGGAATGGAGGAACACTCCAATGGACGAACAGTTGCAGTCGCCAGCTCAAAGGCTCATGGGACGTCACACCAGGAGCCAACTCCCGGTTCTCAACTGCCACCTGGAGCCCAAGACGATACCCACGGAAGCAGTTCGTCAGCGACTACAAGAAATACGACATAAACAGCGTTCCTACTACAACAGAACGACACGGGCTCTGCCAGACCTTCATAGCGGAAACAAGGTGTCCGTATACGACACACACAGCAGAACGTGGGCTCCGGCCATGGTGGTTGGTCCTGCGGGGCCACTGCGATCCTACGTAGTGGCTACAGACAGTGGACAGCAGTTACGCCGTACGAGAGAGCATCTCAGAGCCACAGATGCTGCTCAGCCTGCTCAGTCACAAGCAGAAACACCAAAACAGGCAGCGCCAAGTACCTCAGCAGACGCAGTTCAAGCCCCACTTCGAAAAAGTGAACGGGTACGCCAAGAGCCGCAACGTTATCCACTACCAGAACGTAAATAGCAGAGCAATCCTTGTTTGCAAATGAAAATGTTCATCAATATTTTTTTTCTTTTTTCCCTGAAGAAGGGAAGATGTACTGGAGCGCAATGTCCTGCCTGGAAGTCAACCAGTGCGCATGTGCAACACGCCTACTGCTTATCGCAATGCTCCTTATATACTCAGCTGCGTTTCTGAATAAAGTGCTTTTTGTTACCTGCTACTCGTCTGGCATACGCATCCATCCATTCAAACATTTAAAAATTTCGCCCGAAAGGCGAAGCATCGATTGCCATAGCAAATTAGTATAGGGCTATATGAAGCAAGGATGGTAGTTTATTGGGTCGTATAAAGTTGTAAACTTTCGCTTACCTACTAAATAGACAAGCACGGTGTCACGCACGCACAGGTGAACATCAATACATCTCGCTCGATTACCGCGGAAACTCGCTGTGAGAACGCCGGAGGGAGAAAGCGCGCTAGCAGCAGCGGACAAATTGACCTTCGCGCTGTCTCTCGTATCACTTCATCGCGAACTAAACATCAAAAGCACCGCGCATACGAAGCTACCGGCACTCGGCGCATGCACTTTGTCCCCATCGCAGATGTCTGAAGATGAGGGCCCCGCGGGCGCGCACTGTCCGCATCACAGATCACTTTCAAGATACGGCGTCCGCGTGGTCGCGCTTTCTGCATCGTTTATTGTGCATTCTGCATCGCGCGCTCGCGAAGCAGAATGCACTAGAGCACTGCACGGGCCGGATTTTTCAGCCCGAGCCCGGCCCGGGCCCGCTTTACAAGGCCCGAGCCCAGCCTGGTCCCGTAATACAAAGCCGGAGCCCAGCCTGGGCCCATGGTTCTAAACCCGGGCCCGACCCGGGTCTGTGCTACTGAGCCCGGGCCCGGGCTTTCATAACTAAGCTTACCTAGGGCCCACGTGTGCATGACCAGGCCCGGCCTGTAAGAGAAAAAAATCTTTTTTTACTTACAGATTGTACCGTATCTTTCAGCTTGACGTTCTCGAGGTTTAATCAGCAGCAGTATATAAGTAATAAAAGGCCGAAATCTCTGTTTCTCTCACGAGAACATCAGTAATCCGGCCCATTGCCTGTGCTGCTATTTTTCCGCTGGTGCGCATGCATTTATGATGTCATTTAGTACGCAAATGTTCCCCGCAGGGGCGTCTGCGCCAGCAGGCGTTTGGTGTGTTGCGACACCACGGACCTGAGCACATGAGGGTTGGACCCTCCCGCATGTAGCTGTACCCGGCTTAGCCGTGCACAGCTTAGAGCGAGGTAGAAGCTTAACGTCACCCACGGCACTCTCGACCCAAGCGCGCGGAGCAAGACAGCAGCGCTCCGTTGTGGCCGTTGTGGTATACTTTCTTGGCCGATAGTACAGTAATTTACATACAGGGTGTTTTTTTTAGCTGCACCAAATTTTTAAAATTAAAAAAATATATATCTTGTTCACGTTGTCTTTACCATTTGAGTGCACCGATTAGCGGCCTCGAGATACAGAGAAATTTCAGCAATTAGGTGCGTAATTACCAAAGTTACGCTAATAAACTTTCTAATTATCAGCAATAGGTGACTACAGCAAATAAGTACTTTGGGGCCCGTCCTCGACACTACCTATCCCAACGATCAAATTTTCAATAGCGGAGTTCATGTGAGAGCTAAGCAATCAATTAGTTCCCCCGGGCAGGCTCCTTGAAACCGAAACTGGCCACAAAAAGAGCGTCGTTGTCGTCGATGTCGCCGCCCCCCTGCCTTTCGTCACGTCTCCGAGGTAGGCGCCGGTCGGGCCCGCGAGCAGCTTGCGTTATTTCCTTGCTATCTGCGGCGTTCGCCGTCGACGCTACAGACTGATATCATGCCGTGCCTGTAGTATCTAAAAGCCCAAGGAGCGGGGTCCGCGCTACAGAGCAACGTGGCGCCCGAAGGAACGACGAAGTAAATTTGGTGGCCCGGCGGCATTGAAGCGTTAGGCCAACGCCGCAAACAGCTAAGAGATAACGCAAGCTGCTCGTTGGGCCGGACCAGCGGTGACGTCGGAGACGTGACGAAAGGCTGGGGGGTGGCGACGTCGACGACACAGACACTCTTTTTGCGACCAGTTTCAGTTTCAAGCAGCCTGCCAAGGGGAACTAATTGTTCGCGTAGCTCCCGCATGAACTCCGCTATTCAAGACTTGATCGTTATTAACATTTGCCGAGAAAACGAAACAGATTGTACATTATACACTCACAGCCATGCACAAAGGCAGAATAATAATCACATCAGATACATTACAAGCTATCAACGTATGAGCTGAGTGCTTTCTTACTGAAATTATCTACATTTTTGTATTTATTCAAAGTGAATGGTGTTTATGTATGTAGAGTGTTCTGAAGGATGGAACTGACCATTTCACGATTTCTTGTGTTTGCATTAATGCGACGACGCACTAAGGAGGATAATTGTTTTATGTAGTTCCAAGCTAATTAATTCTGACATGGATGGCCTAATGAAGGGTCAAAACGCCCAATTGAATATTTAACATAATTACGCTAATTAACTTTTTAATTTTATTTTACGGCACATCTTTCAATCTACGAATTATATCCGCTGAGTTCGCAAGGCATATCCACTTGGAACGAATTCTCAGGACTGAACCAGTTTCGAAATATTAATTTTTAAAGTGTCCGACGAAATGAATGGGCGTTCCAGTTAACTTTTTGAGGAAAACGCTGTTTTATGCATTGAAGCACAAAAGTAACTGGCCTTATCGCTAAAATAATGCCATTGTATCGACACTGGTAGTAGTGCATTCACCAAAACGGTAAC
This sequence comes from Dermacentor silvarum, assembly GCF_013339745.2. Lineage (NCBI taxonomy): Eukaryota > Metazoa > Arthropoda > Arachnida > Ixodida > Ixodidae > Dermacentor > Dermacentor silvarum. The sequence continues at coordinate 72,449,622 of NC_051154.1, read as the reverse complement.
ATGGAAATGGTTTGAGGAGTGGTTCTTTGTATATTTATTTTTCCTTACGCGGAAACAATGTTTGTTTTTGTGGAAAATAAAAATAGCGTAGCTTGCACTGCCGGCGCAATGCTAAAGAGACAGCCGAGATGATGGGCACCTAGCTAGTCCTGGCTTTTGGGCTAGGCTAAGCACTACCAAGTCTTGTAATTTCCCGTAATTTATTTATAATTGATTGATTATCGATTAGCTATTGATTGGATATCGATTGTCTATCGCAAGATATTAGCCACGTATTTTGGGCTAGGCTAAGCACTACCAATTCATTCACAGAATTTTCCGGAATTTATTGGTTATTGATTGATTATAGACTGGCTATTCATTGACTATCAATTGCCTATCGACGACTGACTAAGTTTAAGTAGTCCCCACCATTCTTAGCTAGACTTAACCAGGCTCAGCTTCGCTAGTTCACAGGTGTATGTGCCATTGCGCTTGGACCTTTTCTACACTGCTACCAGGATCGGCACACTTTTTGGGATTCAGCAGACACATTACGCCCGGCTGAAACAGCTCCACTGTTAAAATGAGAACATCATCTGTTTTACAATTTTCTTCGATAAGATATACAGTCAAGAGAGCGGTGTGGATCAGAGAACGGGGACAACCGATATTCTAGTGGTCATTAAGCGGTGAAAATGAAGCTGGGCAGGCTATGTAATGCGTAGGATGGGTAACCGATGGACCATTAGAGCTACAGAATGGATACGAAGAGAAGGGAAGCGCAGTCGAGGATGGCAGAAAACTAGATGGGGTGATGAAGTTAGAAAATTCGCAGGCGCAAATTGGAATCACCTATTGCAAGACAGGGTTAATGGGAGATTGCAGGGAGAGGCCTTCGTCCTGCAGTGGACATAAATATAGGCTGATGATGATGATGACAGTAATTTTGTACGTATCACTTCAGCTTGGCACAGAATACATTGAACCGTGCAATGCAAGCCGTGCATTGAACCATGCAATGCAAGCCCGGGCCCGTGCAGAACTCTAGAACGCACCCCGCTCCCTCTCCCTCTCCGTCGCCTCGCCCCCGTGCATCTCACGCGAAAGACCACGCGCTTCTCGTCGTCTTTTGCTTTTACCAGCACCGTGGATAGTGTCTTCCAGTGGCGTAGCCAGAAATTTTGTTCGGGGGGGGGGGGGGGGGGCTCAGGTTGCAGAGCGGCCTCCTCCTTATAGAATTTGTCGAGGGATCAAATGTATGAATAATAACTGCATTGCCAATTCCATTGTATATTAGATGGTGCAAACGAAATATTGAACGCTATGCACTGTCCATTAAAACATGTGTGTTGTCATAAAAGAATAAATTCGTATGCCCCAAAAATTGTGGCAGGAATAACTGATATCAATGCTTCCGGGGTTTTTTTTTTTTGTCGAATTAATAAGTAAAGAAAACATCACATGAACTTTAGAACTATTGACCCTTTTCGCGGAGCAGTTTGTTTTAGAGAAACGAGATGGCGCTCACGGCGGCGCGCCATACCTCTCCTCAGCGACCACGCACGAATACGAAACCATTACTGCTTCTACCTTGCTTCTATGCGATCAGCTGTCGAAAATGCAAATGAGTTTTCGCTAAAACACTGTGCTCCAATCATGCTAGATTGAATAATGTGGATTGAAGACGTGTGCAGTAGTTGGCTGCAAAAATAGTGACTAGCATGTTAAGGAATAGAATGAATCTGTGTGGCGAAGTTCGCGGACTGCTGCAGCAGCTGTCCGAACGTGTTACCGGCACTTCGTGATGTACGGCTTTCCTCGAGCATGCAGAAATTTGCTCATCCGCCAGCCTTGTATCGCTAACCTTCAAAGAAAGGGCTTCATCCCCAGAACGTCGGCAAGAATGAGTACCACTCGTTAAACAATGACAAAGAGAGTAGCGCCGTTTCCTGTCATAGTAAGTTTCGCGCACGTTATCTATACGCATCTGTCCAAATGGCAGGAAAACTTACGCCCACTCTATCGCCGACGTATCAAGAATAAGTGAATGGACTTACACTTGAATATATGGGCACTGTATACACACAATAAATGGCGGACTACACCTATGGCGAACCAATGGTCGAAGCTGAATGTTTCGTGATGGTCCGCAAGAGTAAGCAAGTTACTAGCTGTAATATATATTTGCTACAAGGTATTACAATCTACAAAACAGCTACGTTTGAAGCCTTGTGCGCAGCAAGAACAAATCTATCGGATTCGGAACTGAGCACACCCGCGAGTGATTAGGCCGAAAATAATCAGGTAGTGGCCCAGTAGCGCACCCAGGATCTTTGCCAGGGGGGGGGGGGTGGTTGACAGTTTGCCAATACCATCTAAACCCCACTAATTTCGATTTCTTCACGGGAAATTGTAAAAAATGCGCTTTTTGCGAGTGTGCAGACGATTGCGCGTCTTACATCTTAGTTGCAGCACTCAAATGCGTAAGGAAATAAAAGCGGTTAAACAAGAGAGGGGGTTAAGTCGACCTCAGGGGGGGGGGTTACAACCCTCGAATCCCCCCCCCCCCCCCCCCCCCGTCGGTGCGCCACTGTAGTGGCCACACCGAGGAACTTCACTGAGTCAGAAACTGACAAGCCACTGCTTCAAAATATTTGCCGAATAAAGAACAAAGAGCAAAACACGCTAATCTTCACTGAATTCATAATCGGACAGCTTGGAATACATATTTAGCCCCGCTTTTAGAACAAGCACCGTATACGTTGCTTATGCCATTTGGACATAGCTTAATCAGCTCCGGAAGCGCTTTTGCATGTTCTCTGAAGCTGTGATCAAAGCTTCGTGTCGTCCATCTAGTCACCGTCTATGATATCTCCGAAAACAGAGGTTTTCTAAGCCGCGCCGGCGTCATACACTTCCATTGTAAACAAGGAGGCAACGGAGGCATTTGAGGCAAGCAATGGACGCGTCACCACGTGATCAAATATGGTAGCGCCCACGGGATCGCCGCGAAAAGGGTCAATATCAGTTCGAAACCAGCAAAGCAGTACATGCAGCTTATATGAAAAACGTAAAGGCCATGAAATGAATAAGTTGAGGACAAATATTTTGATGAATCTTTGTCATTCAATAACCTTGTTTAGATTTTCCTACATATGCAACGCCCAGGAAGAAACCTCAATGACGCTATCCCTCGTTGCAATCGATTGCGCAGGAGCAGCTGTAACTAGTCGTGTATTGTAATTACACCGAGATAATACTCGCAGCAGTGAGTACAAATAAAAAGTGGGAGTTCTGCAAATTATATATTAGAAATTGCGAAGGTTGAATGGAATATACAAAGCGAAGATACAATTCACTAGAGGGCAAAAAAAAAAAAGAGTCGCAGGAAACAAAGTTCACTGCTTGTATACACAAAACCTCGCAATAAGATATTTAAAAATACATATGAGTCTCCAATAAATCTACGTATTTAAGCAAACGTCAGTGTATATAATGCGTCCAAGAAGACAAATAAACATGTTGCTCAATCACAGATAGTAAACTTTGCGCACAGAAAGACAGATGATCTAGGCAAGAACATAACTATGATCGCAGAAATTGTGATATGTACTTGGGCCATGCAGCGGTCGCGACAGTGCCATGCGGGTAGAATAATAGAGGAATAATGCATAAATCAGTACGAAAATGTGTAATTTCACTGCCTGCACAACGCCAACAATTATTCTGCACCCAAAATTAAAGGAGGGTATTCCTTCGTTTCAATAAAGAAATAAAAGCAGGTAGCTGAAAATGAAAGAAAAGGACAAACGAAGGCCACAGATGATGCGGTAAGTTGAACTAGCCAATATCCGAGTGTGTTTTTGGCGAACGCCGCGTGGGCCGGGCTTTCAATGAGCAAGGTCGGTCAAAATTGGTTATTGGTATTCTCGTAATTTTTGTATTCGCGTGATAATTGTGATCATGATAGAATAAACGGCGAAAATTTCTGTGGTTTTAAAAGCTAATGAACGGTCATACGTTTTCATAATTATGAACTTATGGACCTGAAGGAACAGTGCTTTTTACTTGCATTGATTTTTGCTGCTTCGCTATCTAAAGGACAAACTTCTCTCGGCGGGAAAGTTGAGCGAGGCGGTCAATGACTTCGGACACGTTGATGCCGACGTTTCTGTGGCTGTATAGAAGCGCCAGCCTAACCATGCGTTCCACAGACATTGTAGAGTGCAAGTAGTTTTTTAGTAAACTCTTGTTAAAAAAATATTCTCTCTGCGCTAGCAGTGGTCACTGGAGGGGTGACTAGAAGCTGCAGCAGTATTTACGCATTTACATAGAACCTGCAGTCGCAATGAGAAAGAGCATTCCGGTTCTAAAACCTAAAACACTTCCTCGATGTCGTTGGCATCCTTGTTTAGGTACCTTGCACAAACAGTAGGCTGTTCGATTCCAGCGATGTCCGTCGTTTCGTCAGGAGGTATGGAGAAGCAGCCTGCTTTTGAATCTAGGCTTTATTTGATAATGTCACCACAAATTTCTATAATTTGGTTTTGTGCGTCTGGGCTTAAATACGAGGCATTACTGGGGCAACTTTCCAAATGGTTCTTCAGATATGTATCTCCACAATCAGCTCGCACTCGAAGAAGCACTCTGAAAATGCCTGTGTTTTCAGCAGGGCCATTGCTTAAATCCATAGGGCCCCTGTCCCTGTGGCCACGAAGAGCCACAGACTCTCCGTGGCTCTCCACGGAGAGCCAGACCTTGTCGCCCGCAAAAAAAAAAACTCAATAGGCTGTTTACTTTCTTTTGTTTTCTCATATTTTACTTTGCCTGCCCTGGTCCAGCTGATCAATCACATTAGGCACGCTTCCTGAAAATGTTTGGAGACAATTATCAGCTGCTAGCTGACAGTCACGGTGATATTTAGTATTTTCGTGTGTGTGGGAGATTGCGAGCGCGCGCTTCCATTTATGGAACGGCTTGGACACGAGCGTTGCAGTGCGCGCATGTTGGCCCAAGTTTATAAGAACATTAACCCCATAAAGTTCTATAATTGAAAATCTTTTAAAGCATGGCTTTGGAAATGGCAGCACACCTTTCGCGTCAAATGTTTATGAGAACTTTATACCCATGAAGTTTCGTAATTGAAATCCATGCGCTCCGTACATTCCGCGGCCGCTGCCAGATGCCGCAACGCGCCCGCTCGCTATCGAAAAGCCGTTGAAAATTTGTGCTCGAATGGGGCTCCTTGCGTTACGTGACTCCAGGTGCAAAGGCGTTGTCACGAAATCAAGCCCCAGTTCGCAATGTTCGTGCCGAAATCTCTTTTCGAGCGTGAAAAAGACGTTGTAGACAAAATCCAGAATGATTGCCGGCGTCGGTGGTGGTTTTTGTCGGTGGTGCATGCCCGCACGAAAAAATTTCGGGGGGGGGGCTGAAGCCCCATCAGCCCCCCCCCCCCCCCCCCCCCCTGGCTACGCGCCTGCACCCTGGTAAATACTGCCCTGTGATCGTCGCTGCAACCGATATCGTCAGTAACGGCGCAGCTAGCGTAATTAGAAAATGAACTGCTGAAAATGTTTGAAAACTACGCGCTGTCAACGGCGTTTCTTGGTCGAAACTCGAGGTTCATTTGAAGTGGTACGTAGTTAGAAGTTTTCGCTTTTTTGTCAACAAGATGGGGAAATGGCCGTATCGCCGACATATTACGGCTGCGCATTACCTCTATCTGTGTTCAAGGAACTAAGGTGGCCTAGTTGGTTAGGAGTATTATGTATGTATGTCGCTGTGTCCCGTTTGAACTTGCGCCGTAAAACCATGTTTCATAATACTGTAGCTACGTGCCAGCGCCTCGACGAACTCGAATCTGTCGGATTGCCGCCCGGACACCCCTGACAACAACCCTACCGCCGATCCCTCGTTGCGCGCAATGGTCCACGCAATCATACGAGAAGAGCTGCAGTCTCTTGGCTTCTCGGCTGTGACGCAGCGTTAACACGACCTTTAATAAGCCCTGAAGACGCGGCGGACCGATCACACTCAAGGCACAGATAAATCTCAAGATGAGTCCCCACAAGCGATGAGATGATGAACATGCGCAGCCAACGAAGAAGTGACTAAGAAATGCCCACAATACCTCTATATGTGCATGCGAGTACTGAAATAGTTACACGTTGCTTGAGTCAATGTTATAAAAGAAATAACTTGGGGAATCATTCCGTGTCGGCACTTCCACAGCTCATCGCCGCCTGGTAAGTGGCACTGTACGTTCATTTTCTTTTTGTTCCCTGATGGTTCAGTTTTGGAAGTGGGAGCCATGCCTCTGATGCTTGTGCACAGCTGACTCAGCAAGGGATGCTGCAAGGCAGTAGTTCCATGAGTTTACCTTTAACGCTTGACTTTGAGCAGCCAACGGCTGAACAGCCGACCATGGCTTTGCTAGGCGCCTGCAACCGGGTAATCTTCGAGTGTGACAAAGCCGGACTGCAAGCGCATCAATATAGGTTTCAACGGCGAAGCGGTGGCGGCGGCTGCGCTTCCTCGAACCGGAAACAGTGACCAGACGGCGCATCCCAGAATACCTCGCTCTTTTACGGGTCACCTATTAAAAGCCTTGTGAATTTGCAGACACTGCCCTGTCACTTTGGTGTAGCCAATGGTACCCCGTTACATTTTATTTGCTAGCATCCCCAACGCTCCCACTCATGACTATAATTAGCATAGCACTCCGGCTGTCCTATAAGTGGTTTCAGCCACGCATGAGTCGAGCAGTGAAAAATACATGTTAAATTCAATTAGCTCTGCAAAACAGGGACCAAATTCACGAAGTTTTCATGCTTTTACAGTTTGTTATTGGCCAGCTTCTTCGCTAATATTACGGCTACTGGCACGATTGGCCGGTGCCTGTTTCTGGAATCGGCCTAGCGTAAGAACTGCTGTATGAATTCGCAGAGGCTTTTCGTTTGTAAGAACAGTTCGTCTCTGGCTTGCAGCCTTTGCTAACACTTCACCAAATTACGATTGACTGGCAATTTTTCTTGCTAAATAACCACTATTTTGCTCGAACTGCTTCACTAGTACGAGCTCGGGCACCTGATAACCTATGGATAGGCTTCCACAACAATGCACAGTTTTGGCGGAGCAAGGCATCCAAACGAGGGACAGACGGGAGGAGGGGGAAAGGGAGGGGGTGACATGGCTGTAGATGTGCAGAACAAGCCACGACTCCCAAATGTGCAGATACCCGCAGATAACGCACAACAGGCTGATTCGTTTCGGAGTGCAATTTGTAAACTGATAAATGCAAGATATGTTGCGGGCCGTTATTGAAATCTTGCCGACGAACAGCGAAAAAAAAATGTACACATAAGAGGCACACGCGCAGAATTCTTTCAACTTTTGTGTTTTGTGGTCGGTAGAGCTATCTGTAGGCAAATGTTTTACCAAGCTTCACCATTGGAAGGTTATTGAAACATGTTTCTACAGAGCAGAAGTGGCTTGTTACGGGCTTCGTTATTTAACGTATCTGCTTGTTACCGGCGCTCAACGAGGTTAGCCTAAAGCAGTAGCCACTGTCGTTTCAGTTCATGTACAGCGATAGCCCACCACACTTGTCTAGAGCGTGAGAACGTTCCCGTGTTCGTCATTAGTATTTTCTACCGCAGAAGTCGCTGGTTCCACACCTACTGCTTCTGTTATTCCTGAGCATGCACTACCAAGTAGCCAACCCCTGCTACCCGAGTGTCTTCCATGTTATTATTTTCCATAATTTGAGCTTATTATTTAGTTTCCCTGTGATAGTTTCCCCGTGACGTCACGGACGCAGCTTCTCGCCGTGGTAGTACCCGGACATGGCGGCCGTGGCGGCCCCGATGACATCAGTGCACCATATCACGTGTGCATTGTCTTGCTTTTTGACGGTGGCTGTTTTTCCCAGGATTATCGCTGTTATCGATTTGCCGCTCGGCGCGAGACGCGCCTGACGTGCTGTCACGTTACCCAAAGATGGCGGCCACGATCATGTCAATTCAAGCTCTGTAGATGGTTTGCAGTGAATTCATCTTGGCCGCCATCTTGGAGTACTAGCTGCGTAAACAAGAAGCGTAACAGCACGACAGGCGTGTCTTGCGTCGTGCGATCAATCTGTAACAGTGATCACCCAGTGAAAAACGGTCACCGCCATAAAGCAAACCAATGTACGCGTGACAATTTGATGCACTTACGTGACTGGGACAGCCATGTTTCGAAACTAGCCCGGTGAGAAGATGCGTCGTGAAAACGTGAAAGCTATCTGTGTCACATACGAGAAACGAGCTCTTGTACCGGCTCAGCAGCCATGCGAAGGCAACGCCTTCTCGCCTGTCATCGCAACTCTTATGGCGACATTCACCGCTTTTTCCGTCACCTTTGCAGGGCTGGCTCATTAGGCAGCGCATGCGCAGAAACAGAACAGTCTCGAACCACCGCTACCTAGTAGAAAACGCTGGCACACTCCGGAGAGCACCATACTCCCGCTATATGTATAGACCGTTTTTTCATGGGCGCCGCCATTGCCTAGGCAGTGGCGCCTTCTATGGGCAGTTGGCATGCTGGCTTGGGCGAACGCCCGTGTTGTATGCTGTGGTATACGCTCGGCGGCAGTTTCTGATGGATTTATTCACTCTCCCGCGGTCTATTTAGCATGCAATGGCGTCTTCTATGTGGGGAACGGTCCTGTAAGGCGTAGTGAAGGAATTTAAGTCTGAAATAATTAGGCGGCTGGAGTTTCTGCTGCCGTTAGGGCGGAAGGAGACACCCAGCGCGAGGTGTGCGCGTTTGTTTGAGTTTACAATCAGCCTCGAATATCAGTTAAGTGTTTCTGAAAATTAGATTCACAAATGTTACCTTACTGCAGCATTCTCAACACTGTAATTCTAAGCTCTGGTTTAGCTGCAACGAGTAGTTACGAAACATTTGACGATCCTAATAACGTGGGTACGGTTCTGCTGGCGAATAAGTTGTGCTGTTTACTTTGACAAGCGTTCAAGTTGTTATCTGTAGATACATCGGGCGACTGCCTTGTTTGTTGGGCAAGGTTTCCGCCCACAAATAAAATAGTTTGGTTAATAATAACCGCTTACCGTACAGTGTGAATCACACTTTTCGAGTGGTCAAACGACCAGCTGCAGACAGCGCGAGCGTCCAAGGCAGTACTAAATGCTCTGTTATAGATCTGTTGGTTCTATATAGCGTATGGTGCAAGCATGCGGCACGACCATGGGAAATCTTATTGCATCGTTATCCCATGTTCTGTTTTATTTTGCCGCAAAAGGAGGACATATGAACTCTACGACGCATTCACCGATCTTACGGAAATTGTGTCCTTGCAAATAGCTGTTTGATTCTCTTTATGCGATCCCCTTTGTATATTGTGCCTTAGAGGGCAAAAAAGGCAATGCCGATCGAAGTACGAAGCTTGTGTGTATCATGTTGGTTTGCCAATCGCAGTGCTCGCTGTGTTGAGCAAAACCTTCGGCCTCTTGCAGGAGGCTAACGTAAACATAGTGATTTGAAGTCTAGTAGACTTAAAATGCGTGAGAACATTGCCGGTGGCTGATGCAAATGTTTTACAACAAGTCCTCGTCGAGTGAAAACCGATACATCCAACATAGTTCACAACACATACACACCCTGCAGCTGATGACGCACGTCGCATTTTTGCACACCCAAGAGAAATTTCCAGATACTGTAGCAACTGCTGCCCTTAAAGGCTACACAGTGGTTGTTCGACGACCTCGCAAGAACTGACATCCCGTAAATTGCACTCAGAACTAGCTAAAACACCTCCAAATCTTTCCGCAGCGAGCGACCGGCAACACATTCAAGGCGCGCCGCGCTGGCTCGCCCAAGCCAGAGAGGAGGAAAGGCTCGTCGCGCGCCCTTTCCTCCTCGCCCGATGAAAAGGTCTATAGACAAGTGTAGTGGGGAGCTGTACTACATCGCTACGAAACCTATAAGTGCTAACAGTAGATCTGAGACCGTACGCAAGCGGTCACCTTTCTACAGATCGTTAAAATGCACTAAGGACCCGCCTTAAGTGCGCACTCTGATAGTTTGGTTTCATATGCGCCTGTACGGTAGCAGACAGTTTTTTCACAGAACGCACTGGTCGGTCGCGCCTGCTCTGTGAGCGTAACCTCCCTTTCTAAGCGGGTGCTCGTACGAGCGAGGGAGCGGCGACTGACGTGCATTCCCTCGCGGATGGTGATGCGCTTCTCCCGCAGCCTCAGCGCCACCCCGCGCAGGTAGATGATGATCATCTCGCACTGGGTGCAGTAGTTGAGCACCACAGCCATCTCCACAAGGATCATCGCCAGCTGGCCCAGGATCCGAAGTGTGATTAGCACCATCGTCTTCCACCTGCACGCAATACGTATTAAGCAGGGCGTTACAAGTGTAGTCTTGCATACCAAAGTTTAAGACAGCTGCTTTGCTCTCTATGTTTCAAGATTATTGCGCGATAAGCAGTCTTCCGGTTCATGTTTTACACACACTTAAAAATTATGCATTTAATATCTTTTATTTTTTTCATCCCGGTGCACTTTGGTCGTTGGTACTCACTCTGGTAACTTTGAAAAAGCTCTCTCCATAAGTTGCTCTTCTGTTTCCAAGGCCAAGTTGTAAAGTATTTGCACCGCTATCTGCATAAGCGTCCATACTACGCCTGCCAGTAGGAACCTCCTGTCGAAAGGAAAGTGAAAAGAGTTGCTTATTATTTCGCCGCAGGTGTTAGCAACATGTAATTGTCATTAAGATAGCGTCGCATCTTAAGGTTCTGTATATGTGTGTATATATATTCTTTTCTCATGCGCACAATGTTTCCGCACGCCCGTTCATCACCTGTATGCCATAGCACCTGTCCCTCCTCCTCACCTTCCTTCACATCTTCCCACTTTATTTATTTATTTATTTATTTATTTATTTATTTATTTACGTGATACTACAGGCCCACTGGGCCCAAGCAGGATGGGTAAAAGTACAAAACAAGAAAGAATATAAACACATATTCAGAATACAAACAAATCACAATCAAACTATAAAAGTGTGACATCAGTATATACTTTACTAAAGAATCAGTTCAACTTAGCAATGTCAATGGCAGAGTGTTCCATTCATCAATAGTGCGGGGGGGGGGGGGGAATGAAAATTCGAAAACGTTAGTTATTACCTGATAGGGAGTTAAGGATTCCGAGTGATGATGACGGTTAGCCGTGATGTTAATGGAGGGATATATGAGTGGTGGCGCAATGAGGATTTGTTATTGTAGCGTTAGCTACACTGGCCTAGCCAAGCCCGTTTCGCGCGGCACATCAAGAGCCGTGCTGCGCATGCGCAAGGATCAGTGATGTCACACGGCTTGCGCACCGGAACCGGCACCTCTCGCGCACTCCGCCGCCGCCGGTCTGCGCATTCCAGAGGAGTGACGTCGTAGCCGTGGTAGACGCACTGGCGCCGGCGCGCGCTCGCTGTGCAGTCGCCGTCTGACACTGCGCTGGAGCCGCTGCGCTTCTGACTGGCGTTTGCCAGTGTGGTATAGCCATGGAGAAGGAGAGCGCAAATGCTGCTCAACAGCGCAGAAGAACGGAGAAGCTTGACTCATAAGAATAATCTTATCTTAAGAATAAGCTTAAGAATAAGCTAAGAATAATCAGCTGAACCTTTGCTAACGCTACGTATATCCTGGCATAGCCGAGCAAAGCCACTGCTTTTTTTTAAGGAGAAAAAGAAACTTAAAGCCTCGGAACTTCGCGGCGACACGTTATTACTAGGCGTACCCGTCGTCGTCTGAGTAAGAAATACATTTACTACATATAGGAATAAACGGGTTAGACTTCCGGCGTTCCAGTTTTAATTGGGAAACTATCCATCGACAATGAGTGGAGCAAACCTGTCAAACAGCTCTGCCCTTTCGCCGCTAGCCGGAGACACCGACCCGACTGAAGAGTCTCGACTTCGATTAAGGGTCGAGAACACCGGTTTTGCTCATGTCAAACATTTCCACGCTACCAACCAGCCTCAGAAAGATGTAGTCCAACGCAAACAAATGTGAAAGACATCAACGGACTTATTATGTATACAGTTATCCGGAGAATCGTGCTGCAGTATATAAATGACGGCCATGAAAAAATTTAGCTCTGAGGTTTTACGTGAGAAAACCATGATATGATTATGAGGCACGCCGTGTGGGGGACTCCGGATTAATTTCGTCCACCTGTGGTTCTTCAACTTAAACCCAATGCACGGCACATGGGCAAACGTTTTCGCATTTCGCCCCCATCTAAATGCGTCCTTCCCGGTCGGGATTCGATCCCACGACCTCGGGCTTAGCAGCGCAACGCCAAGGCCACTACGCCACCGCGGCGGGTGGCGAACATGAAATTGGTGGGCGGTGTAACGATTTGAATATCGCAAAAGAACCAATTTTTTTTTTTTTTTCATCACCTCCATCTTCTGATATTGCATGCACGGCAGGGGTAGTGTACTTCGTTCTGCTTTCTGTCCTATTGTGGAAATGTGCACACGTGAAAACTGGGAAGGCGCTTGAAAGTTCGTCTGAGGGCATGCAAGCACATCTCAGTGACATGTTATCTTCTCGCATGACCTTTTTGCACGACTTTGCATGCGTGTATGTTACGCTTCCGCCGTTTCACAAGAGAGATAGTTTTCTTCGATTGGTGAACACATCTCGGCTTTTTTAATAACTGCCGCAACTCTTTTTTCGCCAATTAATCAACGCATTTAATATTTTCAAGGGGAGACACGTCGAAGTACATTTTTTTTTATAATGAAATGAGCACCGAAAGACATTCGATAATGTCTTTTTTTTTTTCCCTTTCTGTAGACAAACACCACAAAATTAAGACTTAGTCGTGACGTGCCCTTCAAACTGAAGTTAGAAAGTAAAAAGGTCCGCGTAGAGGTTTGAATATACAGTGTGTTCAAAATTAAGCTTTACGGAATTTTTTAAAATCGCCTGTGGCAGCTAGCATAATTCTTATCGTTGAGCTGGGTTATTCGAAGAGGCGGACATTCGTAGCACGAGAAATGTAAACACATTTTCAACTAATTAACAAAAAGTGAGTAAAGAACTTGTTAGTTATTTTACGGCACATATTGCAATTTATGAATTGTAGCCGGTGAGCTTGCAAGACGCATCCACTTAAAATGAATTTCCAGGATTACCCAGTTTGGAGATTTGTGCCATCGAACTCGCCGTAAAAATGCACTGTTGTTCCACTTACTTTTTTACCAAAATGGGCTGTTTTAACATTGACGCACAAAAGTAACTGGAACTCCCATGTATTTCGTCCCACACTTTGGGAAATATCTCGAAACTGGTGTCGTCGTGGAAATTCATTTCAAGTGGATACGTCTTGCAAACTCACCGGCTACAATTCGTAAATTACAATATGTGTCGTAAAGTAATTAACTAAGAAGTTCATTAGTCAATTTTTGTTAATTAGTTGAATATGTGTTTAGATTTCTCGTGCTACTAATGTCCGCATCTTCGAATAGCCCAGCTCAATGATAACAATTATGCTACCTGCCCCAGGCGATTTTTTAAAAAATCCGCAAAGCTTAGCTTTGAACACCCGGTATATTGGTTTCTCACTGTGGTGGGACGTCTTTGCGCGTCTTCCTCATCATAACGCGGCTGTCAGTGCATAGAAATGAACTCGCAAATTTCACATTTCTTTCTTTTGATTTTTGAAATTGTACATCCCAATCAGAAATTCTTTCTGTGGTTGAGGCCTTAGTGTGAATAAAGTAATACGTATAAGAAGTTAATTATACCTTGTAACTGTTATGATAATCCGCTCCGTAAAGTACGCTGACGACTGCAGAAAGACCTGAAAACAAAAACAGTGACGAGTGAATTCACTTCGGTGTGCACAGCTACATCCCCGGTACATCCCTGAAACGCCATAGCATTATGTTATTTTGTTTCACAGCGCTATTTTCACACAATTACCTCTAGTATTCGTACAGACAAAACGAGCTAAGCGTCCTGAAATGCATCTCTCATAGCTTAGCTCTTTCTAATCACGAAGTAATAACAATTATGAGAGGTAGTACAGCCTGAAAAAATACAGACTTGTAATTTAACTCTTTCGAATGCAATAAAATGTACAAAATTTGTCAAAAGTCTCGAAGAACGACCGTGTCTCCGAGCAGCGTATAACTGTGCAAGTTTCGTCGCTCCAAAACAGCAGAGATTAAGATGGACACTGTTCTTAACCTCGGAACGCTGAGTGGCTTCAGAACTTTTGCCAAAGTCTGTACTTCAGAGTATCTGCCGCGTTTTCAAGTGCCTTCAGTGTTTTAATGAACGAAAAAGTGCCTGCTTAACATTTCTCTTATTTGGCGGAGTGCTTTGAGACCAGCTTCTGAACTGGTGCTATTTCAGTTACTTACAAACAAAAAGAACATGCTCAAGCTCATTATTTCTTTGAACAGCATACGCAGTTATCACAAAGACATCACAAAGGTCTTGTATAAAATTTTACCGAAAGCAGTGGACACTTATCAATAGGCAAGCAAGAAATTGCAGCTTTGTTTGCCACACTCTGGGGTAACGAACGCTTTATTTAATGAAATCTGGAACTGTTTTGCACCCTGCGTGCGATTTTATCCAGTTACCGCCACCTGAATTGAAGCTATTCACTTGTCTCCGTAGGTAGTGTACATTTTAAATGCAGCGCTTAGGCTGTACTCTAGAGCGCGAGTCGCGTTCGCGTTACAGAAAAAAAAAATCAGATTACGGGCGTCCCACATTGCGTTATCGTTAAACAAATACGGAGTTTAGCAAAGAAACACAAATTTACTATAAGCGAAAGAAAGCATGCGGAAAGCGAGCATCCCGTTTCGTACTAGACACTACTCCCTGGCAGTGACCTCTGCAGCCACTGCAGACAGGAGAAAACTTATCGCGCGACAGATAGAAAAGCCGCACTAAGCGTAAACACTGTCCTTCGTCAAGGTTTGGTCTCTCGCCAGCAAAAGGAGCATCCATACCGCTCCTTGACCTTAGTACGGTGCAGGCACTGATTCCACAGTGAGTCGCGGCGTGTGTTTTGCGCAGTATTGTTTTCTGGCATCGCCACGCCTTACGTGGCGATAGTCCATGTATCCACCTGCCTCAGCTCGGTTCTACTATGCATCACACTTGCACGTAACTCCTTACGAGAAATTGATCGCTTGTCATCAATGGCATTTTTGTTAACTTTGTAATTGGTTAATTACTTTTCCCGAAAGGGAACGTTAAGGATGACTGATTTTTTTTTTCTTTCACTAGTCAATTGCTGCTTACACTACTCGGTTATATTGCTCAGCAAACACCGTTCTGTAAAGCGATACAGTTTCGAGAGTAGTACGTAGCAAGCATTGAGCAAACAATGCTAGGGGCAAACAATGCTACCAATGAGCGTTTGTAACGGTTTCAGAACACGAGAACAATAATGAAGCTACGGAGAAGTAATCGAGCCTGAGAATGTGTGGACATGTCAGACTAGGTGGCGGACACTCTTAGAAAAATTTTGAGAAGACAACGCAGACAACAACGTCAAAACTCAGTGAATAATAAACACCATAAAGGTGTGACGTCGTGAGGAAATGCGAACCTCAGCGCTGTAGCGCTTAGTTTAATTGGGCACTCAGTGCTTCGGCGATCTCCTTGCAAGGAAACGAAAAAAATTTTCTGATTAAAACAACCACAACCAACAACTCCTTACAATTGAATCGACGAGAAAAAAAAAGAGCCTAGAAAAAGCTAGACAAGCTCGTTATTGCTTGAAATATAAATAATAAACAGTAACAGGAAAGCAACGTAAATATAATTGATTACCTCTTGTGGCTGCCGATTTACTTCATTCAGTAATATACAAGCGATTGATTAGCTAATTCGCGTCGTAATCTGTCACATTTATGCCGAAACGTGCGCAAGGCATGCCTTCATTGTGGATTTTCTGCGTGTGTGGTCATTATCATGTTGCAGGTGAACATACACTCTGTACAATTATATATATTGTTCTTGAGAACTGTGCGTAGTCTGCCGTACTGAGAATCATGTTCCTCTGCGTGTAGAATACTGCCCGATTTAACAAGAAAAAAAGACGCACGCGGCGTTGCCTTCACCTCTGTGCAAGAAAATTCACTGAATTTGTAAAGCGTTTCTCGGTGAATGTACCATTTTTGTTATTTTAATCAAGACACTTTAATTATGGTCCCGGAACGACAAAATTCCGCGGTTACTTCTCTGCTTGCAGGAATAAAAGGGTGTTGACAAGTGCCCCTTCTCAGCAGTTTTTTTTTATTTATTTATTGCATTGCCATCATGGCAATGCTACACTTCAGCTATTAAATTATATTCTGGGATTTTACGTGCCAACACCACCACGTGATTATGAGGCATGTATGTCGTACTGGGAGACTCCGGCATAATTTCAACCACCTGGGGTTCCCAATGCACGATACACGGGCGTTTTTACATTTAGCTCCCATCGAAGTGCGGCCGCCGCAGCCGGGATTCGCCCCCGCGACCTCGGGTTTAGCAGCGCAACGCCAAAGCCACTAGGCCACCACCGCGTGTACACTTCAGCTATTAGAGACGTCTTACCGAATGGTTACCGACTACTCTGACAACTACGGTTTGTTTAGCACAGGGCCTACATCTATGAGTACACAAGATTCTAAGTACACATCCCCCTCACAACGTTGTTTACACAGCTGAAATATCATACGGGTCCTTACCGTATAACATGATTCGTAATGAGTTTCTTTGTAACGTTGCTGTTAAATGTTTCTCTTACAGTTACTCTTGCAACATTACTCCTACGTCACTGATGAACTGACACGAATAATGCGTAATAATGTGTGCGAATATTGTGTAATTTTCGTGTTCCTTTGTCTTCCTTCCTACACCCTTTTCTTTCTTTCTTTTTTAACATCGTCTGCTCCTCTTGCTCCAGGACGTTCGCTCCCTGCAGCACCCTGGCTGCTACTGTCTCTCAGGTTATGGAACAAGGTGAGTCAGTATCTAAAATTGCTCTCACATGTCTTGATTCAGTGTTTGTCACTGCACCTTGTGCATAGAAAGATGTCCCTCTACGGTGTAACGTTTCATTGAATATCTAAAGTCGGCGTTTACATCACCAGGAAACCTGGCCTTCTTTTCTGCCATATCGATTCACCGTGTGCCTCAGATAGGCAGAGAATGGCCACAGACACAATGTCTGTCGCTGCACGCGCGAATAGACCCACGATAGTTCAGTGAGCGACAGTGCGGCAGGATCGTGTACTTGTGATGCACCCAACGTAACTTGCGCACTGCTGGCGTAATGAGTCTGCATTGGGTGCAAAGATTGCACAAAATTTCTCCTCAGTTGCGAACTGTCGAACTTCGTGCTATATGGTCAGCGATCAATGCGTCCAGTCTCTCACGGAGGTGCGGTAGGCGACTTTGGTGGAGGGCGTGTTAATTGGTTCATTTGTGCATTGTACTCAAATATTAAGGAAGCACGAACAACCAATACCAAGCCAGAAAAAAAAAAAAACACGGATCACATTTTTCAGTCCTGAGTCAGTTTTCTGCGCATTTATGCGTAGTCTTCACATTAATTCGCGCATGCGTAATAGTTCGGCTTTTAGTGATTTAACAGTGGTGGTAGAACAAGAAACGTTAACTGAAGCCAACGTTTCCGCAAGGGGACGACAAGCGCAAGTCCCCTTGTCGAAGCATTGGCATCAGCGGCATACATTGTTCTACCACTGTTAATCACTTCAAGCCTCCATCTTCCTGTGAACCGCTCTCTTGTTTCGGATCTCGGCCTTTAGAAAGAGCATGGCTAGGGTATTTCGCGCTTTGCGTACCAACGAAAAGCCGAAGCAGCCCCAGACCAGGAGTCATACTAAGTGCCATGTGCAAGCGATGCGAGCAGCGGCGCAGACGCACCTTCTCCATGATGGCGTACAGTTCCTCGTCCACCCCGATGATTCGGAACATGTAGGAGCCGTAGAGGAAGGCGATCACCTGCAGCAGGCTGGGCAGGATGTACAGGGTGAGCCGGTGCTGACACAGCGGCAGCTCGCCCAGAGACTGCACCTCGTAACTCTGCGTCTGCATCGCGCCCTCCAATCAGCTCTCTGGTATCTCCACGTAAAGCGTGTTGGTAAAGCGTGTTGGTGCATGTCCTCAGCGACCTCTTTTCGGGAATGAAAAGTGTGTTCAGAATTCTTTAGCACAGATTGTACGTTAGCCTTTCTGTGGCCTTAAAGTCAACTTCTCACTTTGTGTTTTTTAAGCGAAGATTTCATGAACTAACTCATTAGGGCAACAAAATGCGATATTTTTATTTTCATGCTACAGAACTTTTATGGCCATTCCAGTCACTCTGAAAGATAGCTGAATGTATTGCACGCTTACCTAAGCACGATTCCAAGCTTGTATAAAAAACAGCATTCTTCACGATGTTCAATTTGCACACGTCTCCTCTATAATGACTTTCTTTTTGTTCGTCTGTGCAAAATAATGCGCATTGTGATGCTTTCTCAGCATATGAATTTCTTGCAGTTTAGGATGACCACATGAGTAATTTACGTTACATTTGCTTTGAACTGCTCTCGATTGGCGTCACTTCGGCTTAATTCTGCATTGCTGGTAATCACCACCCTGTAGCACCAAAAGTGACCCTTCAACATGCACCGAAATGACAAGCTATATACAAAAAAAAAAAACGCGGTAGGCAACCTACGTGTACTCACTGTTGTGTAGTCGTCATAATCATCCCAGAAGTAGTCAGGGGTAGGAGTCACGTTTCTTGGGACGATTTTTGTCGAGTTCCGCAGAGCTGTCTGCAGAAGAAAAAAAAAAAAGATGTCGACGTAACGGCAAATTTCATCGTGCATAGCGAAGCCCCTCCCTTTCACTTGTGCATTCTTTAAAGGCCGTGTATTTAGGTTTATAAAAATCTAGGGGCTCTATAGAGAGTCTAGGAACCCCATTTTCCGCAAGCAATCACCGTGTTAACTGTGGTTGCGAACCAGAAAAATGTCACAGTTTCGCCCTAAGGGCGAAGCAATGAATGCGATAGCAACACAGCAATGTCATACGAAGTAAGGTGAGCGGCTTTGATAGCAATATGAATTGTAGTAAACATGAGCTGATTAAGTAAGCAGGTGTGCTGCGGCGTAAGTAGACCGACATGAAGAGAGACTCGATGACCACGAGAAGGCGCGTGTGAAACGGTGGTGTTGATGAGAAGCGCTTCCCGTGGGCAGCGCGTGCGAAGGGACACACCTGTAGCGCTGCACTGCCGATCCGGGCAGCATTGCATGTGTAGCGTGCGTTGGAAAATGTGGCCCGACTATTACTAACTGAATGAACAAGCGTGGTGTGAGCGCGCACAAACAAACATGAATAGATCACACTGAATGACTGCAGACAACGACCGTAAAAACTCTGACAGCGAGCGTACATACGCCGCAGCGGCGAAGGTACGGGCGGTCTATCGCTTCAACGGAAACTGAGCGGCGAATGCACGGCGCATAAAGGTCAGAGCCGTGTGGAGATAAGAGACGGTGCGAGCGAGCGACGAGCGCGGTTGTTGGCAGAGTGGAAGTGCGACCCCCCCCCCCCCCCCCGCTTCCTCCGGCGCTGGCTTCCCGCTTCCTTGCATGCGCGTGGGAGATTGAGTGCGTTCGCTCTCCGTGATAGCGCGCGTCCCCGCACGCTTCCGCTCGGGCATACGGCACGCGGCGAAGATTTTATCTATAGGGAACCTCACGGCGACGGCAGAAATCCGGTTGAAGTGTCCGTATAATTGCTATCGCAATAAAAATGCAAAACTACGCAGTTCTGTAAAGACATTCTGATCAGGGCAGTCGAGAGATTGTGGAGACGGCGGAAATGGCACGTGCAACAGAAGAACGTGTAAGCGCCCCGTCGGTATCGCTGTCAAACAAGGAATTGAGATGTCTGGGGATTGAACGAAATTCTTCAAAAATTGCCAGTTTCTTACCCGAAGAGCGAAGCAGTGACAGCGATAGCAAGGTCTAATTTACAGCAATAGGTTAAATACATGTCTAAGGTGACAACATAGGCGATACATGTCTGGGGTGGTTCACGTGGAGACAGAGAGAGAGAATGCTCTTTATTGAAAAGCAGAGTGGCTAGCCAGCGTATATTCGCCTACATGCTACTCTGCAAGGAATGGGATGGGACCTTGGTCGAGCTTTTCCATGTTCCTTTAATATCGATCTCGCTCGTCTCTGTAAGCTGGACGCTCAAGCAATATGTGCTCTAGAGACTCCACGGCGCCGCACTTGTCACCACATGAACTTTTAGTCTGACCATTCCGAAAAAAAAAAGTGGCTGCACTCGGAGAAGAATGCGCCTGTGAATTCACAGCATAAGCTTGAGGAGCGCCTCCATAGGAGCTCCATTTTTGGCAGCATGCACTACAGGGTTCGTATACCTTGCGAGGAGGCGGTGTACCGAAGAGCAAGCACATGTATAGCGGCTACGCGGCGCACGTGTCACACCCCTTGACCCATGGCACGATAAGATGATGTTGATGATGGTGATGATGATGATGATGATGATGATCATTTATTTGTATCCCCTTTGAAACGAGGCGGTGATAAATAGTCACCTAGCCTGCTTGAGTCGAGCAGGGGCAGCTACATGCAGCATGCAACTGCTACATGTCGGGACACTTAGGGGAATACAACGCAAGTACAAGTCAAAATTTGTACGTATCGACGTTACGCGGCACGCATGTCAAGTTGTGAGAAGTGGCACGATACGATGCTAATGATGATGATGATTTATTGACATCCCCTTCGAAATGGGGACACAAATAGTCGCCCAGCAACCTTTATTTATTGCGTTATGCCATCATGTTTTTCATTCTAGCATGTTTGTATACATCTCCTTAGTCTTCATTCTAGTATTTTAATACATTTCTTAATCTTCTTTTTCTTCATCAAGACCGCTCGCTACCTGTGCAACTGCTCCATGGCGTGCCACCCGGTGTAATATTATGCAACTGCAATGCAAAGTGTGCACGTATCGACGCTACGCGGCGCGCATGTCACATCGCGTGTCTCTTCGCGCGCTAGGACGCGTGTGTAGGGCATTTTTCCCTTGTAAGCTAGCAAGCGCTGGCGTTGCTCAGTGGTAGAATAGCCGACTCGCGCGGGAATTGGGAATTTGTCTCTCATTCTTGACGATAGCTGTTACGCACAATGGCGGTGGTGGCGGACACCATCGCCAACCGAAACGGCTATTAAAGTGAGCCCATAACAGCTTACGCTGTAAAAGGAGACTGTTCGTGTACGCAACGTTTAGTCGAAGCCGGTTAAGTATCGTCAGATGACGTAGTAGACATTTTGGCAGCCTTGATTGGAGTTCTGGATCGATGTTATACACAACAAAAATTAAAACAAGAATTGTCGCAGTTTCACCCGAAAGGCGAAGCATCAATTGCGATAGCAACTTAGCAGAGAGCTATACGGAGTAAGGATAGAAGTTTTATCAGCTGTATAAACTTGGACATGCAGCAGCACCAGCAACGCGTAGAACTGTTGTCGACGCCGTCGCCGTTTTGCCCGCGTTCGCACCGAACGCGCGCGGCGTTGGTGACTGTTGCCAGGGCCTCTGGGGGCGGCTCAGAGGTTTTCGACGAGATCAGAATGGGAAACTCGTCGAGCAGCGACGGAAGTCTCTACCACCCTCTCGCCTCGCAACGTTTTTATATAAATACGCATTTGGTGCCGCAGCTAAACGTCGCCTCCCATCCCTCCCTCCCTTCCGTCCCCCCACGGCCTTTCACGCGACGGAAAAAGTCGCGTTTGCTCTCTATATACGGTGATTGTAAAGGAGGAAAGAGACGCTTAATTCTGCAGCCCTTCAGGGAGCACGGCGCAGAACGCGCGTTTGCTCTCCGAAGTGCGTTCGCTCCCCGTGAAAGCGCGCGTCCCTCGCACCCTTTCCCTCACACATACAGCGTCCGGAGCGCGGCGACGATTTCATCGCCGTAGACGTCATACGGAACCTCACGGCGACGCCGACGGCAGAAATCCGCTTTGTAGTGTCCATATAATTCCTATCGTAATAAAATGGATTGTAGTTGCCTGAAGATGAAGACCATGCAGCTTCTATTCCGTTCCGTGAGCGCAAAGCTCTTTGCCAAAGCTGAAGCCTCACATTTAGTGAAAACTTATATTATGCATCATGTGATCATGGCCTTTATTGGCTGCCTCATGCGCCTTTACATTACTTATTATACCGCAATGTCCTGGAAGCCACTAAAATTCTATCATATATCCAGCAATAGATGCGAACTGGTGTATGATTATGCTATGTCATGGACCAGTATGTAATTGCTTGATGTAGTGTTTTTCGTGCGAAGGCTTTTCAATGCTGTTTTTGATTCTGTGAAAATTGTTCTTTGATATTGTAGTTGCCGTAATATGTATTTAATCACCTGTTTCATCGCATACAGCTCGGGCGATGTTGACGTTATTCTCTATATAAACGCCATGAAAATGTCTGTCCTAGGGAAAGAACGAAAAGACCACAGGATGAGCTATGCTGTGTAGAGGAGCCGTCAGTAAATATGTGCCTCGTAGTAGTGTACTCATGTAGGCCAGTGTCCTCTTTGTAATAGCTGCTGGAGGCATGTTCTTCTTGGAGCCTATGCTGGGGACGGAGTGCCGAATGTGGAGAGGAGATAACATCCACGGAGGTATAGCGGCATCATCTGTAGCGCCTGTTTGGGGATATTCAGCCGAATTTCGTCAACAGATTGTCCGAATCCGGAATTCTCTCGCGTTTTGGTATGACTCAAGAAATAATTTTGTTGCTGCTCAATGAAAAAAAAAATTTAACACGGTGCAAGATACAAATATAAGACCTATACGGTGTTTGGTCGTGAGAAGTTTGATGACCGAACACCGTAGATCTAAAGATAGTATCGTGCACCGTATTTTTTTTTCCTTGAACAGCTTGACTAACGTTAGCTGGGACACGCTCTATGAATGGCAACGCTGCCACTTGTTCCTAGGAGGCAAAAGGATGCGACGAAGCTGAACAGTATATATGGCGCGCGGCTGACTTTGGGTCGCGTTGAAGAGACGTCGAAATCCCGAGTCTCGGCTCAGATGCAGTTAGCTCCCGTCAGACTCCATGTAGAAAGCACCAACTAGTATTGCAAAACTTAAAGAACACGTGGTGATGTCGAGTCGTATAACTTTTTTTTATCTCACGGTTCCTTAGGCGTGTTATAGTTCATTCGGAAAGGAGATGAAAGTGGACGTCCACTTTCATTTCCCTTTTCTTCACTATATATATACCGAAACACAAAAATAAGTAAATTAACAGTCAGTGGTACAAATCGAAAGAACCGTACACATGTCCACGGCATGATGAAAACATACGATGCATCGGCTATGGCGATAATTCGATAAAATTGCATGATAGCGACATCGATGCCATGCTTACTCACTTAGCGTTCGTTTTTTGCAATTTCATAGGCCTTTGCAATTGCCTTTGTCATCTTACTTTGGGCCTTATATAATATA
The DNA here is from genome assembly GCF_013339745.2 of Dermacentor silvarum. Lineage (NCBI taxonomy): Eukaryota > Metazoa > Arthropoda > Arachnida > Ixodida > Ixodidae > Dermacentor > Dermacentor silvarum. The sequence continues at coordinate 72,426,024 of NC_051154.1, read as the reverse complement.
GAGGTGTTTTCAAAAACAGGGACGCCGCCACAATCTCGGCAATGTATGCCCAATAACCCGAGATTGTTTTAGTGACGATATAGTTATGCTCCTTTAGCCTCTGATTGATGTATCTGCCAGGTTGACCAATATACGTTCTCTTGCACCACAGCGGTATGGAATAAAGAACGTTATGAATGAAGGTTACAAATTGTTTGCGATTCTGTGTAAGACATGCGGTCATCTCATTTTTTTTTTTTCGCATTGTCCTTTCTGCAGAGCGTCTGCAGAGGGGCAGGAAAAAAAAAACTACATCCAGCCTGTCACATTATAGTGAGCGATTCTCGCACGGCAATCAACCAACTACATCAAGGGTCGCATTTCTCGACAATCACTCCGTATCTTACATCAAGCCCCGCATTCATCTGAAAATCAAATCACCCTCGTCTGGATCCCAGCACACGCCGGCGATGTCCACCCGCACCTCACCAACCTCAACGAGGTTACACACTCCGTAGCACGAGAACTAGCCTACCGTGCCGGAGACGGTGCATGTGCGCCCGCAGGACGCGACCGCCTTACAAGATACAACGACCTTGTGAAGTCATTTTACCTCGCAAGGAAGAATCTTTTCCACCCATCACGGCAAGTTAAACAGAGTGCTCTTATTAACTGTGCTCACAGTCAATCACGCTTCGCCTGTTGCAGACCAATACATACCCCTCCCTCACACGCTATCACATCATATACCCCGACATCTACACAAGCCACACGTGCAAGATCTGTAAAACTCAACCGGTAACACTCTCCCACATGCTATGAGAGTGCAAACATCAATACCCAGACCTTAATCCCGTGACCCTCTCGTCGAGATGGCACGCCGCATTGCGCAGCTCCCATCTCGACGACCAGCTCTGGGCTACCCAGCAGGCCTACGAAGCGGCGAAGAGGCAATACCTCGACGTCCCATCGTGGGAGGCCTAGGCCCAGCCGACTAAACTGCTGGTTATCAATAAAGTTCACTCTCTCTCTCTCTCTCTCTCTCCACTCCAGACATCCTCGCCATCCTTCTGAGATTATGGGAAATGCAGTGTATGTATGTATTTTATCAGACTTACTGATAGCAGGAGCAGGAGATCAACTTTGAAAGCTTTGTATTCGTAAAAGCTGTTTGACATTTGCTGGCCGCATTCGCTAATAATATGTTTGTCATCGCAATTCACCGGTATCTGGTTTTTACGAACCACATTGGCGTACCAACATGTTTTCCAAATACGGGCCGAGAACCCTACTCACTGCGTATATAAATACGTAGCGAGCAGTCCACGTTACGTAAATAATTATACTCTGGTTTCTCCAATACTCTGCTTTTAGGCTCACAAGTGATTGTTCTGCTCTGACGGCACTGACATGTTAGACTCACCGGCTCTGTATATTGAAGCCATCTTGTCTATTATGAAACAATTTTTTGTTCTTGAAGATTCTGTGAAGCAACAGCCCTCAACTATAATCATATCGGCAGTTTGAACTCATGAACACCGAGATTTCCTGTATTGATAATCCGTGCCTGCCTGATCCCGTGCGGTCTTTGTGGCCTGTAAGAAGAATGTTTCGGCAAAACTTACCGCTTGCATTGTTTTGAATTCTAGACGTCCAGGACAAGCTAGACCCTGAAGAGCCGCATAAAAAAGCAGCAGCATCAGGATAATGGCTGGGTACAGGACATTCATGATCCTCCATGACAAGTGGTGACGCGTAGGGTTGTCCTTGCGAAACTTACGCCATGCTACCTGCGAAAAAATTAGAAGAAAACAGGGTAGATAGAGTAATTTATCTATACAATGTAGATAGAAATGTCAAATATCTTATCACCGGTTTCTGAAGAAATTAGTATGGATTCTTTAATGAACAAACAATAGCACACATGAGAAGAACGCATTACAGCAATAAAGGAGTCGTTGCAAACGTGCGAGGATAGTCAACTGAACAAAATAAAGAGAAAAAAAACAAAGAAATAAAACAGCCTGTCCTGCAGACTTCGCGACTGGGCAGAGGCAGTGATAACTGCGAACACAAGCTCAACACAGTCAATATTGGTGCAGCTGGACACGAATAAAGAACAATACCTAGCGAAGCCACTTGCAAAATCAAACAAACATCTGCTTGACATGATGTAGTACAATATCGGCTTTGAAGCTGTAAATCACTGAAACCAGCAAAATAATAGTAATAAAAGCTAACGAAAAAACATACGAAGTGTGAACCACATGGAAACAATATCACTTTCAATCGAGAGGTTATTGAGGCTTTCAGACAAGATCGGTGCACCCCTTTCATACATGGATGACCCGAAGCTATAACATCATAGAATTAAATAAAGACATTTCTTTTTTTTTTCTGTCTCTCTGTAGCTCATACTTATGCCAGTTCATGAGAACATGTTCTACGTTCTCCTCTGAACGGACTCATCTTCGGGATAGAGTTAATAACAAGAATAAAATAACAAGAATATAAAGATGCATAAAATATTCATAGCAATAAAGATATAATTACCTCATAATGTGGGATAGACTTATTTTATCCACTCATTTCCTCACTACAGCTGCTATACTTTTGCCACGCCAACACATTTTATTTTAATATTTTGATATAATTTTATTTGCTTTTAAAATTGCGTTGTTGTGTAATGATCAGTAGATCTTGTACCATACGGAAACGAAACAATATGAGGAGTAATAAAGATAAGTATCATTGCAACAGCTTCACGAAGTGCGACTCTCGCACCTTTCGCTAGGAGACACCGTGCAAAGCGAGCCAGCGTATTAAGCAATTAAGCAGTAATATTTACACTGAGCCAATCATTTTCTTTTGTTCAGTCCGAACTTATGTGAAATGGTGGTGGCGCCTTACCAACTGTAGAATGACGGAGTATGGCTTCAATATAGTTGACTTGCATATCTTCAGAAAGTACGTTATTGCTACAATATCTTCGTCGCCAGCAATGTCCGATATCTGAAAGACAAAACGAAAAGAACACTTGTATTGCACTGCACGTGGAAAATGAAGGCAAGAAAGGTTATCACTGCAGAACGAGGCGTGACTGCGATGCATTACGCCTATGGGGAAAAATCCCGCGAGCGCGTGCAGGCGTCGTTGATCTGCTCCTGAAAGCGGCGCCGGCGGCAGCAAAAATGGCTGGTGTTGTAGCCAAAATATATTTTCTTGCAAGTTTATATTTCGACAGATGAATGTAAGTCCGAAAGGCAGTCGCTTTTTCGGAGATCTGTTGCAAAATACGATTCAATGCTAGAAAGCTCCACCCCTTGACTAACGGAAAAAGGAAAAGAAAGAAGGAACACATCTTTGTGCTCGCTCACCTGAACGTGCACATTTGAGCTGTCGGTACTGGATACATTCTCGTGGCTGCTCTGCCGCTGCGGAGAAAAACCGTGGCTCGTAATAAAGTCTGTAGATCTGCCCGGCAAGGAGCGTGACGAGTGAACCTGAACGAAGCAAACGGGCAAATAATTCAAGTGCAGTCGACGCGCGGTTTGTAAGAAATGATTCCATAACTTAATCATATAATGGTAGAGTAAATGTTTGTAGCAACTTAGTAGAACGTGTGATTTCGCCTGGTAAAAAGGTTACACTAACTTTTTCATTGCTTTGGCTGCAACTCTTTTAGATTTCGGACGTGCGTCTGGTTAACCTCCCTGCCTTTCTGTTTCTCTCTCTCTTGTACATTTCATGCTAGCTGGACTCTCTAAATTTTCTGACCACGTTGCCCACGCCGTTCGCCATCAATATCACCCCACGCTCACAGTCCTGACAGGGAAGACCAGGCGTAGTCGAGCGAACAAGTGGATAGAGGTCAAGCCCAAATAAGCCGAGTGGCTTGTAAAGCCCCCAAAAGCGCGGATATTTCATCCAAACAATCTGTTTAATACGCAATGGCGCGAACCGTCATTTCCCTACACGTCATACTTTACGGTGGTCTCACTGTAAACGTTAGCCGTGTGGTTCGTAACACCTGCTGCATTTGCATGGGTAAATTAGGGAGAGGGGTGCGTGAGGCACTATGCGGTGAAGTTATAAAGCTACTTTTGCGCTGCCAGCAATGATATCAGACAACTGCTCACGACATTCATTTGCCTTAGCTACTGGTGTCTTCTGTGAAGAAACTTCCACGGAGGCGGCATCTTGCAGCCATATTTTATGGGGCGTTGATTTCACCGGGTCAATTTTCTAAGTTAGCCCGGAGAATTAAAAACTGCGAGACTCCTGTGTATATTCTTACAGTTCCGGCAACGTTTTATTTCCCCTGGCAACATTCAGTCAAGGGCGACCAAACCGACAGCATCGAGGCGATGGAGCGATATACAGGATATCGCTTACAATATTATGTAAAGACATGCAGAGCGAGAAGCTACGGTAAGCTCACGGCAATAGTGTCGATTTGAGCAGTGCTAAGGTCATGCCCGCAAGCACACTCAGTTCATTTCCACACCACGGACGGCGCCGTTGCGCGTGGCACATAAGTGATCCGCCACGCACGGGAGCAAAATAAAGCAATCGTCGATAAAAGTAATGATGCAGAATGAAATAGAAGTTGCCGCATGCAGGCGCTGCAGAGATGCCCAAGCAGCGTCGTACCGGTTTCAACCGAGCTGCAGGTCTCCACAATGTATATTCTTATGAGGGTCATTTGTGCAGTTCATATTGTACCAGTGTCATTGCTGGTGAATTTACACAGATAATGCGACTATTTAGGTGGAACTTTACTCTCTCCCTCGTCATTTTTCATGTTAAACCACGTACTTCAGCAGGTTGATCACGGCACCTTTCCGCGTTTCGGGGGCTTCGTTTCATGCTTGAAAAATGTTTATGTCGCACGTATTGAGCACAGAAAGCTGCAGATCGGAAATTTTTCAGTATGGTCTCCAATTTTTTGACACTTTTGCTATGAATAGAATATTTAATGAAGTTCATCAATTAATATAACTAATAATGTAATTAGGCGAAAAACAAAAAAAAATAGTCAAACCCTTGTGAGCCAGGGTAACGAAGCAGCTTTTACACAACACGGGCCGTATCATCCTTCCCCGTGACGGTGTAATTCTAGCCTTTTGTGGTGCAAGTGATTTCACAAGCGTTCACGCTCTGATGTCTGAATTCCTCTTGGCGTCATAGCGATACACACAACTCTCATATATAGTGACGACGGGCGTGCATTTTTGTGTTGCATCCTCTTACGTGCCCGTAGCTTGAGAAGCACGATAATGTGTGGTTTATTTAATGACTATCATATAAATGGGTTAATTAAGGCCACAGACATGGTTTTATGCCTTGCATATAAAGTATTCACGCAAAAATGCTTCATAGTATACCCGCCACGTCAGCTCAGTGTCTATGGCGTTGCGCTGCTGAGCTCGATCGAGGTCACGGCTTCGATCCCCGCGGCGGCATCCACGTTCCGATGGGGGCGGATTGAAAAAAAAACGCTCGTCTAGTTAGATTAAGGTGCACGTTTTTTAAAGAACCCTAGGTGGTCAAAGCTATTCCGGAGTCCTCCACTACGGCGTGTCTCAAAATCCAATTGTGGTTTTGGCATTTAAAACCCCACAATTTAACTTTTAAGCGCTTCATGGGGGATGGATTCATTTTAAAAAAGCTAGGATGCAATGTGCAGAATCTAGGACTATACAATTCGTAAACCTAAAGAGCAGATATTCGCTCGCATAATTCGCAAGTTCCCGTTCGGAGCTTATTTTTAGCATGCCCTTATATCTACCTGTGCACACGATCGACACCGTGAAGACTTTCTCGGGATCGTAATGAACTACAATGCAATAAATACGTTGCAATTTCGCTGGCTGGCAGCGCATGTTGTACAGCTGCACATACTCAAAGCTGAGCTGCTTCCGCGCAGATAAGTGCCGCACTGGCGTCGTGCGCTCGCACACGCCTGCCCACGATAGAGGCCTCGTCTTAATCTCGGCATGTGAATGGACCGTAAACATCTGCTCAGCGCAGACTTCGGTATGTGCAGCAGTATGGCGTGGTCGCTATTGTTGTCTGGAGCTTTCGCTGGAAAGAGAATATTAGCTTGCACTCCCCCCCCCCTGTATGCTCCGCCAATAGCTGTAGGACGTGGCGAGTTCTTGCACCACCTAACAGCTGCTGTTGCCGAGCGTCAGCATAGACAGGCGTCGCTGTTGTTGCAACAAAACGGAGCTGCTGCCACAAACAATGCGCGGTAGCAGCAGTAAACAGTAAACTATAGCGCACTGTACAGTTAGCAGAAATAGGCGACTGCACGGTATACCCATACCTAACATGCCGCATCTTGCCGGCACATTCTTGTTACTCCCCGTGGTTCTCTATCTGCCCGCTCGAGCAACGCTTGAAGCTTTGTAATAGTCGGCTCAATGTAAGGTCAACCTCTCCATCCACCATAGATATTTCAACTTCAGTGCCTCTCTGTCTTTCTTTTGCTAGCGAGTTATACGAAACGTTTGTCTTCTTTGATAGGAAAAGAGAAAAGCACTGAGCGCTAGGACACTTTAACAATTGCACCCACGCTGTTTGTCACGGTGGGCATCTCGAGTTGCCTATCAGCAAACACGTAAACTGACTAAAATTAAACAATAAACATTGTGTCTAAGTCGTTGACCATGGAGCATCTATACTGGTATCACATAGCCCCTTCAGTCACAAATTATTATCGACGGTCGATAAATGTTTTAAATTTACATAATTTTATGCCAAGGTGCTACAGACTCCATTAAGAGCAAGTCAAGGTTGTAGAACGACTCTTTCTACATTTTATGATGAGTCACCCTAATTACAGAGTGATTAAGTATCTAATTATTGTCCACTCAGTAGTGATACGTTTCTTCATAAAAAGGAATTAAATCACTACCACGAATTACTTCCACAAGTTAATTACTGGTTGCAAGCATTACTCAAAAAAAAAATTGTTCGCAATTGCTATCGAAACGTCCCGCGTCGCACCTCCCGTCAAACACTGCAGTGCCTTCTCCAAAGCGATATTCGGTAGCGATATATTTCCCTCAGAAGTAAAATGAAGGTACTTGAGGTAAGCAGAACGTTTAATTTACCCTAGTATTAGTTTTTGCGGTCTCTTGCTTGCCACAACTGCACAGAAATGGCAAAAGTAGTGTCGCGTATACTCAAATGGTACACAGTGACTGAAGGGGATAGTTGGCGGATATCTATGACACGTCCGTTCTTTAGAAATGTGGTCACAGTCGTGTGCCTGGAAATATCCGACGTCGGCATTTTTTTCGCTATCGAAGCTGATCGAAACTAAACTATGAGGTTTAACTCCCCGAATCTGCGCAATGGACATTGAGGTTCGCCGTAGTGGAGGAATTCAGGTGCGGTTTGACCACCATTTCGCTGGTGTCTAATCACTAATGTGTGGAATTCTCGGTACATGCAGCCTCAGGATGGTGGGCCATGCTTCAAGAAATGCGCTACGCGTCTGCGAGAAGCGCCATAGTAAACGTATATTAACGCACTCGTTCACATGCCCTATACCTCTAAGTTCTATTTCCTACGCGTTTACCCTACAAATTTGTATGTCACGAAGCAAAGCCCGTATGCACAAAACTTTTCCCACGTAAGTGACGTCCGAGATTGGCCGTCGCCTCAGCAATCATGTCGTTATCAACTGTGCGATCTCATGAGCGGCGGGTGCCCGACCGTCAGCCAATGAGAAAACGCTCATTAACATAGAAAGTGAAGAAAGAAAGAGAAGTTTTATTAATGCTAGCTCCGCTGCTTATACAAGTTTGTCGCACGCACATTCACTTTCATTACGTGATCGACAAACCGAAGAATAAATTTATAGAACTATTTGTTAGTGAATTTCACTTACCACGTTCAGGACGTTGTAGAGAAGAGCTTCGCACGACGGATGCGACCGTATGCGTAGCGAAAACAAGAAACAAGAAAGTCTTAGTGCTAATATTTTGTGGCGCATTATAAAACTGTTAATTAAACAATAGCCAGCTCTTTGCCAATCTGTTTCTGATGGTCAATAGTGCTGCTTTTTTTAGATGTAATTCGATTTATCTTGCAGGCGCAAATCACAAGAACTACGGAATAATCGCAGGGACGCTAGATGCGGGCGAATTTGTGCACTTTATCAGCGCGTACGCCCCGCAAGTTGAAAAAGAAAAACTGTGAGGAGAAAGGAGTCTTCCGTATCGATATGGACAAGGCACTGAGGGAGCTGGATACCGAGAACATGTCATCGCAGAGCACCTGAACGAGCAGGTTGAATCTAACAAACACCTTATCACTGACGGTTCACTGACCGTTATCACTTACGAGAGGATGTAGTACACAGATTAACTATTCTGTAGGAGAAGAAGGAACTTAAGGTCGAGGAGTACAAGGTCGTCGCGAGAGAACTTGTGGCGTTACCTACAACACCTACTCCCTATGCACCTTCAAATAAACGTTTTAACAACAACAACAACAAATGAAGAAAGCAGTCGTTTTAAGAAAAGAAAGAAGAGACAGGATAGAAAGAGAGAGCAATATAAAGAGTATCAAACGGTTCAGGCTTCAGGGTGTCGAAATGAGGCAGGCAGGGATTCAAGGAGGCCGTTTTGCAAACAACATGCGTACGAGCCCTAATAACGTGCTAGAATAGTAACAGCTAACAATAAAAGCTATCTAGTAAGGAAGTCTTGAGAAAATCTCTGGCAAGACTTGGAAAAGCGAAGAAAATTTGAAGCTGCGTGATGTCCAAAAGATGCCCAAACAGCGATGCCAGAGAAATACGAGGTAAGAAAGTTTCGCGTGGAGCGCACACATTATAACATAAGTGTTCACTAAATGAATAAGAGCCACGCAAATAGGAAGTAGGCACAAGCAAAATGAAAGGCGTACGAAGAGATCTACTGGCACTTGAAGAAAAAAAATACGCAAAGAAGAAAACGTATACAATGTCACTAAAATCCGCGGGAGGGAAACAATGGCCATCATACTCCTAATGAATATCAAGAGATCTAGAAGTGTAAATGATTTGATAAACTCTGAGAAAGAGGGGAAAAGCAGTAGGAATATATTGTAAATCGCTAAATGCGGTGAATGAATGAAGAAACCATGAGGATGGATTGCCTTACGTAGAACGTACACAGGAAATCCTGAGCGATGATATAGGGTCGTAGAAGCACTGAAACATAATTAAGATCAGCGAAGCACATAGAGCAGACGGAATATCATTGGCGGCATGAAATTGGTTGAGATAAGAAGGGGTTCTACTCAACCTCATGGCAAACATTTACGGACAAAGACAGATAAAACGCTAAATGGGGCAACTGTCGCCAATAAGGAGATGTGCAACATTTGCCGCGGGAAGAACTACAGAGGGAACGAGCCTGTCAATCACCAAGATCTTCAAATGCGTTCGGAACAAGACTTGTAAGACTTAAGTATCGGACCCCGATGACTTGGAATAATGCCATAGAGAGCTAATATAAGTGCAATCTTCGGCCTGAGGCAAGAGACGTAGATGCATAGAAAAAGTTGTCGCAGTTTCACCTGAAAGGCGAAGCATCAATTGCGATAGCAAATTTGTAGAGAGCTATACGGAGTAATGATAGTAGCTTTATCAGCTGTATAAACTTGGACATGCAGCAGCACCGGCAACACGCAGAACTGTTGTCGACGCCGTCGGCGTTTTGCACGCGTTCGCACAAAATGCGTGCGGCGTTGGTGACTGTTGCCGGAGCCTATGATATATATAGGCACTTGGTGCCGCAGCTAAACGTCGCCTCCCTTCCCTCCCCCCCTCCCCCACGGCCTTTCACGCGTCGGAAGAAGGCGCGTGTGCTCTACATTGTAAAGGAGGAAAGAGACGCCTACTTCTGCAGCCATTACGGGAGCACGGCGCAGAACGCGCGTTTGTTCTCCGCCGTGCGTTCACTCCCCGTGAAAGCGCGCGTCCCTCGCGCCCTTTCACTCGCACATATAGCGTTCGGCGCACGGCGACGTTGGCGCTGAGCCGTGCTCCCTCAAGGGCTGCAGAAGATAGCGCCAACCTTTCCCTTTCCCTCAAGAACCACTTATCATCGGCGACGATTTCATTTCCATTGACGTCATACGGAACCTCACGGCGACGGCGACGGCGACGCCGACGGCAGAAATCTGCTTTGAAGTTTCCATATAATTGCTATCGCAATAAAACTCAGCGATATCTTTAAAGTGTTTTCATCGGCTTGGAGAACGCTTATGATACAATGAGAAGTGAGCAAACGTAAACAAGTTTTAGAGAAATGAACGTCTCTAGCTATATGGCTTATGGATCAAGAAAACGTACAGCGAACTAAGGATGATTGTACGCAGCTGCCTCGGTGAAACATCCATGTGACAGTGGGGCACTATTGAGGTTGGGAATTGGCCTTTTTCCATGCTCGAAAGGCTGAAGAGTGTCATCGCGCATCGTTTTACAGCAGATTAACATTGAAACACTTCTAAGCCAATGGCGTTATCCTTGGTTCAACGTTGGAAGGAAGTGCTAGATAGAAGTTGAGGCACTGGAAGAAATGATTTTCTAAAGGTTTTCAAGTTCAGCAAAAACAAAACAGAGTTCATGACCTACAGCGCTGGAAATTACGTATGCCAATATTTGAAGTTAGGCTACACAACAATCAAGAGTACAACGCAGTCCGTGTTCTATAGCCCTGCAGTAGCTGAAAAAGGCAACGTGCAAAGACAGGTGATTTGCAGTATTGTGACGAGACCGAAGAAAAGGAAGAATGCCTCAGCAATGTCCTGCCATAAGACCCTATGAATAAAGTTAAAGGGGTGCCTTTACAACAGGTGCGACAAGCAATGTTTTTTTGGAACCGAAGCGATTCCAACGAAGAAGTCTTACCTGCAGAAGATGGAAGTGGCGAAAATTAAGATGCGGAAATCGCAGTGTGTCAAGGAAGGACAGAATTCGGACGGAATGGCCATAGTCGCGGACATTACACCAAACGATCAGGCCGGAATACTTATGTGGCATGGTTACGTAATAAGAGACGGGAGCTATGTCAACAATAATTTAACGGTAATCAACTATCTTGGCAAGATGACCCGAGGTCGGCCTAAACGTGGGTGGCAGGAGAATATTCAGGCAGATCTCAGCAACCAGACCATGAGTAAGAGGTGAGTGACTGATAAGAGAAAGTAAACTCATCAGAAACAGCGACATCGCACAGAAGTGAGATAGTGTTGACGAAAAAAAAATACAGTTATGCTGGGCTACCTCTGATGGAGCTGTCAGGGAGGTGTACTGCCCGCCTTAACTGAAATGTCAAGTCGAAACCAACCGGAACGCTCGTTTGAGTTTCCGTATATGCCAACGTCTGACACTGACGCAATGCAGGGTCAGAAATGGGGTTTTGGTACTATACTTTATGCTTAGAAACCTGCGGCAGAGCGACTGCACATCACACTAATTACAAATCACGCGCTGTTAGTGTTCTGATATGTGCTTATTGTGTTTCATGTTCATGGCGCTACTATGAAACATTAAATTACCTTCGCAGCGAAAATTTCTGTCTAATTGGGTCATTCTTGCTGCGTTAAAAATACTGTCGAACTGAACAATAAAGCGGCGATTGCAGCGCAAACACTAATTTTTTTTTTCTAAACGCACTCACAGGGCATATCAAATAAAAAATTCGCGATACTCATAGCTGGTGTGATTGGTAAAGCGGACATTCCCAGGGCCAACCCACTTCGAATTTCTCATCCTCAACGTCCGTTGACAACTTGCCATAAGCTTACGCAAAGTAAATAGCTGTCTATATCCTTCCACATCAGTGAACCACTATTTCAGAAAAATCACGGTGAAGCCAGTTACGCGTGGTCGCCCTCTCGGAATTTATGATTAAAGTTTTCAGTGTTATTTGTAATTTATTTTAAGTACATTGTTTACTGTCAATGCGTCTCGTGGAACACCGTAACGATGTGTACATGTTTACAGGTCTTTGTATAAAAGCTATGTATAAAAGCTGTACAAGTCCGTGTGCGTGATTCATGTATACTGCACATATCACCTTTGCTTGCCTTCTTTCCTTCCTAATGCCTGTACTCCTCCGCCCGCTTTTATTATTATTATTATCCAGGCCCACGCGGCCTATTTCACACCGAATAATTCCCACATTACTAATGCTTTTGCGCGTTCGGCTTTTTTACATTGCTACTGAGTTCTGCAAGGAAAGCCACACCGTTACGCACGCTAAGTTACTTGCAAGGAGAGAGAGACATTTATTTCATTTGTCGTCCGGGGCTACTGGGCGTTATGATGGTTGTGAGATGCTGTGAGAAACGGAGGTGAAGGTGCGACGTCGGTGGCGTCGACTCTTGATTGGGCTTGGCCCGCTCCTTGGTGGTACGGTAAGCCCAAGCGCCGTTGTAACATTAGGTGGTGTTGGATCAGCCGCCCATTCCTCTAGTGTGTGTGCTCTTTTTTGGTACTGCTGTAAGTATAAATTGAAGTGCGTGTTGACTTCCCGGGCAGTCCCGGGAAGTCAACACGCACTTCAATAGTATTTGGGCGAACTCATTTTATGCTAAGAACAGGTTATGAGTAAAACTTATGGTGTGCCATGACATCCAATGCTCTATTCTGCCTTCACTTCATTAACAGTTGAACTGAAATATGCAACTTTTTTTTTCGTCGTTCAAAGGACTCCAATCACAGCTTATGTTAATAATTAAACTTTCCGGCCTTTGCTGTAATAATTTCGTAAATATTGCGCGATAATATGAACGAACGTTTACTAGCGTTTGCTTTGGCACATGTTCACATATGTGAAGCCAGATAGGGCCGGCAGCGTATGTAGGCAAGAAGTGTTGAGACGGGGTCGCCGTAGCCACCACGGGACAGTAAACGGCGCGCCTGATTCGGCATGGGCCTCTCTCCCGGCTGTTCTGCACAACGCAAGGGACCCAACTCAATGAAGACCGGAAGGGACAGAAGAAACCATTGGATGCGTACCCCTACGCACTTTTTCAGGCAATCCGCAGCCATCGCGCCATGTAATGCTTTATCACTGTATAATTTAATCAAGTGACCTCATTCCGAGCAGACAATGCTCCGGGGACCCCCCGTTACGCATACGCACGGGTGATCCTCGTCGCAACTGCAGCACTTCGCAAAATTTGAGTGCGCAGCGCCCGTTTTAAACAGGATGCCTGTTCGCCTATCCCCCCGTCTAAGCCAGCCGCTCTTGTTCATTTTGCAAGAAGGTCAAAACGCTTCACCACCGCAGCCTGAACAAGCGTGAGGATTTTGTCAGGTTTGTGCATGGTATTGGCAGATGGCACTTACTACTGAATTCGTGGGATGACGAAATGTATATCTCCAATGTTCATCTCGCTCTCTTTGTAAGGACAATTTGCAAAAAGCTTCACTGATCTGTGAGTCACCCATAAACACGTGCACGGGAAGGGATAAGCTTCGCTTTACGTGTCATGTGACCTAGCGTCTCGGTGCGTTTCTTATTAGCTTATTTTTTCTTTTTTTTTCTCTCTTTGTGCCGCGTTGTGTCTGCGCGTAATGAACTTAGTTCGCATAAGAGATAATTAGTTGAACTCTAATAGGTAATCAGTATTCTTGCGTATTTAGTCCGCTTATCTCGTATATTGAGGGCGCGTATTTCGTATTTCGTAAAAGAAGTAGCCAAGGCCATTTAGAAGAACGTGCACTCTCTCAAAATAATGTTTTTAAAAAAATTCTACATGTTTTTTTGGCATAAATGACCACCGGGCAACAACACCACGCGAGTCGCTGCCCCAGCTCTCTCTAGTCATCACGTAATATGTTCCAGTTCAGCGCGCGTACCGACGTACGAGGGATTCTTCAGCCAAAACAAGCCGGCACCCAATACGAAAGTTGTCGTTGTACTTAAGTAGGTCAGTTTCCCTCTGTTCTGAACTGATGCCATGAACTGATGCCATATGTGTTCGGCGCAGCATAGCCTTAGTCGTTATTGCGCCACTAAACCCCATTTAACTAACTGGTGCCATAAACATGTCGGTGTACAGTGCTCAGCGATTGAAACGCGATACTCGGACCACATGATGGCCGGCCCTTTTTGCGCCACCGGAGAGCGCTGTGTGATCGCTGGGGGACCAAACGCAATCACAGTGCGTCACAAATGATCTTGCCTTCATCGTATATACCACAATTAATTAGCTTGGTGTCCCGGGCCCAGCGCTCAGCGGTGGCGCAAAAAGCGCTGGCAGCCATGAACTCCGAGTATCGCGTTTGAGTCGCTGAGCACTGTACGTGTTGCCCTAGACGGGGGTCCCCGCGCCTGGCACTGCAGTGAGTGCATCATTCCATGCTGTGTACCACAGACGTAATGAGTCCCGTTGATAGACTGTGATATAACAGTTACGCTGTTCGATGACGTCGTTGGAATTTTAGCACATACCAGGTGGACAATGAATAATACAGTGCGGATGTTTCAATGGACTTTTGCGTAATGCCAACAACCCTGTGTGCGCAATAGTCAACATTGGTTCGCACCTCCATCGTTAAGGATAGACGTACATGCGAGCATAGAACTCGCGTAGAAACAGATCGTGGGCCACGCGCGTTACGCTACAAGTCTCATCGAGTTTGCTGTGGTGTTCTTACATTCGTACGTACATATATAGCACGTTCGCCGAATACTATGGCCCTGCAAACGCACGTCCCCCCCCCCCAACGGGACGGGTGGCGTATCTTGGCATGTTCTCGCACCTGCAACACGAGTGTGGCGTTTACAAAGCGAAAGCATCGATTGTGAGAGGCTTTGACCGCAGGAGTTGCAGCCCATTTGTCGAGTGTTACTTCATTTCGGATTCCATCCGAGCAAGCTACACGAAAAAGAGAGTAGCAAACCAAGAAGCGCGGCATGTTGCAATATCCATTGTACCGGTGTATAGCGACCAGCGTGGTCATCTGGCGCGGCCGAAGTGTGACCTCGCAAACACTAGAGCATTCGGTCATACGATGGCGTCAGCTTGCAGTAGCCACCGTTGCCCGGAGTTTCATCTGCGGCTCATTAAAGGTGTCTGCTGTCGCCTACAAGGCTTTAGGGCTTCGCGAGTGCAAAAATAGGATATATCTAGCCATGTGTGCGCTGAGTGATTGGTGAATCGAAGTTGCTACACCTAATTGTTACAGCTAATGTGAAATATGGGCAAACTATCGACATGGCCTTGCAGCGGCCGAATTCACAGTTTAAGTCGGTGCATTGAACTCCATATTGAATGTCGTGTACTTATCATATACCTTGAGACAGGAATTGTATACGTAGACGTTCTGCTTGCATAGCGGCATGCAGCATGTCTGCATGTCGCGTGCCGAATTCGAGTGAACCAATGATGGAGAAACAGCGCAATACATTCAAGAACACGATGGGACAGGTGACCGGCTATCAGAGCCTGCTCGTGTCTATCCCTCAAAATGGCGGTCGGAAACCAGCATCGCCTGACAGCAGCACTGGGGGGTCGGCTTTATGCAAGTTCCCTATACAATCAGTTTGCATCCAATAAAAACCGTAAAAGAAGTCAGCTTGATGTACCCTGTATGTCCCTCATGCACATACCGAGGATTTTCTGTGGGGTCTGCAGACATGGTGTATCATTTGTGTTCCTCATATAGCTCATGTACCGATAATGTTCGCTGTATGTCCCTCATGAACATGCCTGAGGTGGTATCTGAAAATGCACATGAGCGATCCTGCGTTGGGCGTCCGCAAGTCATATCTAGCACATCCCAAGGATATCTATACATGTCTCTTTTGTGGATTACAGATGATATTCATTGGTTTCATTCGGTCACTGCATGAATTATACGTACTAATGGCGGGTTCCTTTGTACTCGATCATGTCTGGTGATAACAAATTGGCATGACCGCTTCTGTAGAGTTACATCGTGCTCATGGGACATCCTTCTGAGCCCATTCTAGGAGCAATTGAAGACAGCTTTAAAGGTTGCACATCTCAGAAGTAGAAGTTATTGCTCACAAATGTCCTAAAGTTCGCCACATGGCAGAGGCAAGTGTCTAGATCAAGCAGCTCACAGAGAACTTGAAATGGCAACAACAGATAATAATGTTGATGCGAATACGGGTAGACCCCTGTCTCATTAGAGGCAGCTGATGAGCAGACAGTAAAATGGAGAAAATAAAAGTTGTCCGAAGGTGTAACGGTGTTAGCAAAGCGCCTCGTACCTTTTCCGCCTTTCTAGGGTGTAGAAGGACAGCTTGGAACGGGGGCTGCGTTAAACGAAAGAAGAAGGCCGAAATTAGTGGAAATCGTGCCAAGAACTGTCTTCGCTTGCGTTGGCCGGGGCATATTACTGTCCCTGCTATGGTTGCTTGAAACGTCTAGCTATGCATGCATGAAAACTGCAAGCTGAAGCTGGTGGTATATACATGGCAATCACTTCGTCACGGAATGTTTGTATGTTTCTTCAGTGTATTCGGTAAATGCATCAAGCACGGTGCGCAGGCTTTTACTAAATAAAGAGAGAGAGAGAGAGAGCAAGGAGAGGAAAGGCGGGGAGGTCCACCAGAAGAGCGTCCGGTTTGCTACCCTACACTAGGGGTAAGGGAAAGGGGAATAGAACGAGAAAAATAGGGAGAGAATGAGCACTGAGTACACGTGGCACGATGTACGGGGACACTATAGGCGGTCTCTTAAACCGGTGCACTTCAAATACTGTACTAATGCACACAACGCTTTTTGTGCCAGTGACGGGTGTAGCCACGGTCCCAGTATCATTGACTCAGAGAACGGTCTCGAGTCCAGCCGGTTTAAAGTTGTCCTGAGAGAGAGGCGTTGTACGTCGTAGCGAGGACAGGTACACAGTAGGTGCTCGATGGTTTCCTCGCACATACAGGAGTCGCACATCGGGCTCTCGGCCATTCCCATACGATGTGAGTAAGCATTCGTGAACGCCACTCCCAGCCACAAGCGGCACAGCAAGGTTGCTTCGCCGCGGGAAAGGCTAGATGGCAGTTGTAGCCGTAGCAAGGGGTCCAACTTATATAATCGGCAATTGAAGGCACTTGAACTCCATAAAGCTTGTGACGTTTTGCGTGCAAGCAGACGAAGTTCCCTGGCAGTGTCCGTCCTCGCCAAAGGTATTGTACGCGTCTGGGTGTCTTCTTGGGCAGATCGGGCAGCCCTGTCAGCAATGTCGTTGCCGATGATGCCACAGTGAGCAGGAATCCACTGGAAGACTATGCTGTGCCCTACTAAATAAAACTGATTCATTTTGAGTACGTGAAAACATTAAACGTATTCCATCTCGTGAAACCCGCAGTGGTGGCACAGTGGTTTGGTGTTGCGCTGCTATGACCCAGGTCGCGGGATAAAATCCCGGCCACGGCGGCCTCATTTCGATGGAGGCGAAATATAAGAACGCCCGTGTATACCGTGCATTGGATACACGCTAAAGAACCCCAGGTGGTCAAAATTATTCCGAAGTTCACCACTACGGCATGCCTCATAATCATATCGTGATTTGACCCCGGTATTTAAATATATATATATATATATATATATATATATAGTATTTGAATTTCATGCGAGAAGTTGGCGTTCACTGGTTACGAGGGACGTGACGCGCACTGATAATAAGCACCTCCGATAAACCGTGGCGCCTGTCTTATCGAGACCTCAGAGTCCGGGCTCTGCACAGAAGTGAAATATTTTGCTTTAAACGCGTGAAACAGTTCCAGGGCCTCTCGAAGAACAAAGTCGTCGTGGCAAAGTATACGTGTCTCCACATTGAAGCGAAGACGGCGAAAATCGCTGGGTATTGCTCGCATAGCCTATCTGTAGCGTTCACGATAAGGTGAAAGCTTGTGTGCGGTTGGCTTGGCTGGCGACTGAAAAAATAACAGCTTTGTCTGCGTTGGAGTGTTACCACAATGTAACCACTGCACTTTGGACGACGTATCCTGTGGCGCCCGTGCCCCTGACGAAACCGCGACCACTCATGATGCAACTGTCGCCAAGGCTGCCTTGTTTGTCTCCCGTTAGAGCTGACGCGTTTATTATTTCAACGAAGAAATTGCTTGCACAGAACTCCAAGCAGTTTACCGCTGATCATGCAATTCTGGCACACTTAGCGAAAGAAAAGCGAGAAAAATACTTCAGATAAGTTAGCAAGCGTTATTTTTTTTTCTTGGACAAAGAGCTACGTACAGTTGTAGCAGTATCTCCACAAAAAAAAAATGAATTTACAAGTGTTCACATACACAAATATCTGCAGAGATTGTACTAGCAAAGGCCACGAGTCAGTTGCACTGTCAGGCAAATATAATGATTTCCAGGAAAAAGATATATAGTAACGTTTTTGAGGTCACTTGATGTTGCATAATAAAAACCACGCTTTGAACAAAGCCCCAGATTCTTCTGCCACTCTTAACAGAAGCTGATTACGCTGAAAAATTCCTCCGTAGGCATTCTTGCTGAGAACAGAGGGCGCACTTTCTCTCGTTTTGCACACAGACAAGCGCGCCCTGTACACAAAATGCCACCAGCGCAGCAGGCGCTTCGCTTTTAGTATGTCGTTGGCGCGTTTGCTGGCAACTTATGTTGTCTGCTTTGAATATACTACTGAGAGAAATGAGCGTCACCAAGGAAGCGCAAAAGAACAGCAGTACTCTGAGGAAGGTGGGCGTACAGAGAAACAGCTCAAAGCTTGGTACGGAAAGTAATTCCTTGGTTTCCATTGATTGATTGATTGATTGATTGATTGATTGATTGATTGATTGATTGATTGATTGATTGATTGATTGATTGAAGTTTGTGCAAACGCCGACACAGTAGTACATTTCTGGTCCAACTTCGAAGGTTGCTCTAACTCCGGTGGACCATTAGAATTACAGAATGGATGCCAAGGGAAGGGAAGCACAGTCGAGGACGGCCGAAAGTTTGGTGGGGGGATGACAAGAGGTAATTTGGAAGCTCAAGTTGGAATCAGCTAGCGCAAGACTATCGCGTTCCACTCTTAAAGGCGAAGTTTAAGCGTCCTCGAAGTTTTTTTAATTTAATGCTATGCAACTAAATGCGATACGTCTTCATTTTCATCCTATCCAACGCGTAACCTCATGAAATGTATGTTGTCTGCTTTGAATATGTGATGCCGGCTACTCCTTGTTGAAACTTGAGTTTTATCATGCTACATCGGAAGACTACAACAACGCTACTACATAACTGAGACGTCGAAGGAGATAATGAAGGTTGGGGAGGCAGTAGCGCACCCAGGATCTCTGCCAGGGGGGGTTGACAGTTTTCCAATACCATCTAAACAGCACTAATTTCGATTTATTCACGGGAAATTGTAAAAAAAAAATGCGCTTTTTGCGAGTGTGCAGACGATTGCGCGTCTTACATCTTAGTTGCAGTACTCAAATACGTAAGGAAAGAAAAGGGGTAAACAAAAGGGGGGGTTAAGTCGGCCTCAGAAGGGGGGGTTACAACCCCCGAATCCCCCCCCCCCCCCCCCGTCGGTGCGCCACTGTGGGGAGGGAAGATAGAGAAAGAAAAGAATGAACTGCGGAAGCAAGTGTAGGGCCGCCGGTAGAAGCAACAAACGGACAACAATAGCAATATAACAAACGCGCAAAAAACTCGTAAGGAGAGGTGTACGGTGGGAGAAGCATACGGCGCGAAAGACAGTGGTAAAGTTGACTGTTTTTAGCCCGTTTCATTCCCGGGCGTCTGCGGCCTAACGAAAACTGGCGCCCGCGCACACACGCTACGCGACGTGACGCCCGCGCCAGTCATGATCCAGGTTAAATCCCACCATCGGACAGGTCATTTCTTTTTGTTTTCTGTGTGTGAGCCATACCAGCAAACAATATAGCAAAATGTGAGCTTAATAACAAATGCAAGCCATTCTGACTGGCTCTGTGCACACCATCGCAGTGGTAAACCTGACGACGTTGACTTTATCCGCTGATTGAAAAGCTGCCACGCATTGTGCAATTGAACTGGGCAGGCTGAGACAACAGCTGACTCGCGGCGAAAGTTTCGCAACAGTTTGTAGGGTTTCACGGCATTGATTAAACTGGCGACTGCAGTGAACTGCGTTGATCTAGAGTAAGGCCAGCCGCCGACCCTACTAAATATCGTGTTTCCGCTTCAGCTATCCCATCCATCAATGCACGCCTCGGTAAAGTGCCAGTAGTTGCGTATTTGGCCCGTTCCCTTGTCACCGTCGATCACGAAAAGCCTGGTTTTTCTTAATAAGTTTCACAACAAACCAGCAAGTCGTGCTGGCGCTTTGCCGGTGTAGTTGGCGTCGTCGGCGCGCCGATGTGACTAGCCTGTCTCCCAACAGATTGTGCCGACGGGTCAGACTATATATCGTCGGCGTCCTGTTGGCTTCAATGTCGTGTTGCCCTAGCGGGACAGAGCTGTGCGTGTTTCATGTATACGTAGGTGGGCAGTATGTAGCGCATTAAGTGAGTTGCTTTGGATATTATTGTGCACCCTTGCGATATTAACTGCATCGCGCCACCGTCGACCTGCAGGCACTCCAGCGCCTTACCACTGAGAGATGCGCAAAAGCAGAGACATAGTGAATGTGAACACAAAGCGCTGACCAAAGCGTGTGTGCCCTGCTAGTGGCTCACTCGCGAAACAGGTTGCGTCCCAAACATATTCGCTGCCTTTCTAAAACAGCACCAACAATTAAGTCAGTAGGCTCGACCGCTTTTTGACCATTCAAGCTCTCCTACATTAGTTATGTAATTTGACCACGGAATATCTACCAATCGGAGCGTTTACTCGAACCAAGCTACCCGTTTTGGAGGCACCAGGAGGAAGTACGACGCTGAAATTTCCCCTTCGGGCACTGGACACGCGGGATCAGTGAGCGTCGGACTGGGCGATCAACTCGTCTGAGTCGGCTATACGTGGACCCGTTTGGCAAAGGTATACGCGAGTGGGTAAAGTTGGCACTTCATAACCAGCAACGAAACATTGGACGCCATGTTCTATAGATCTTCGTGCCCCACCTTGACGCAGGCTGCCGCTGAGATACCGGTTTGCCAGAAACGAGCTCATGTACGTTCTGTCGGGTCGTGTTGTCTCAACCAAACCACTGACTCGATCGCATCAGGTCGGACAGGAATAAACGAACCTTTTTCTTTCGTCAGCATAATTTGACAGTGACATGTCGCTTTTGTTCTTTCTTGCAATAAACAGGAAAAAAAGAAGGTTCAGGCGCTGCCTGTATCTAATTTCCAGTAGACAACGGCAAGTGATGAGCGAATAAATCCAGGAGGCGCCGGGTCCATATAACACGGAGCAGCTAAGAGCAGGGCGCTAGCACTGGCGCTTGCGTAACTCTTAGTGGTATCACCGCATTGTACTACAATAACGTTTTGACTTACTTCCCAGTCAGTGCTTGCGTGATATTGTGAAATACGTGCCGGGGGGTGTAGGGTCCTCCAAGCTTTGGAAAAATAGCTCATATAGTATCCTATCCGACGTTACATCGACATTTCCTCTACTTTGTGGAAATTGAGATGCCTATATGTAACGTAACACAGATATAGGTTGATGAAAGTTTAATCTGTAGGCGTTGAATCCAAATTTAAACTACTAAGGCGTATCCGCCAAGAGTAGACGGCCCTGTACATTTGCCGCCCAATTGAGCACCGCGTCCTCTTTGCAGAACAGCTGCTGTTCACAAAATAAACAAACATGAAGTATCTCACATTCGGCGGCAAGTTACGTGGCTGATAAAATTGTCAGCGTGGATGACAAAGGAGCTTTCCGCAGAACATTTAGTAAAACGTTACAAGGTGTCACTCAATGAAAAGATCTCATAATTAACATCATTTATTTTCCCTCATATTCATTTATCCCGATGCAGCATAAATCGCAATATAATTTGGCGTTTGCAGGAATTTCAATCTTTAGTACTCTTTGTCCGCAGATTCTGATAAGACTCTGAGTTTTGTTTTCGATAATCGATCGCTTCGCTTCGTTACAGCACAGAACGGCCAGTTTTAACGCTTTGTTGGCAGCATGCATTGGTGTACTGATTGAAGTTGTTTGAAAATAGCGCAGAGTTTATGACTCGGAAGAGATTCTGCGATGACTACGTTGCGTTTTGTTTGGTCAATCGTCATCGTGTGAACACATTCTGGGTGTTGTGTTTCTGCTTACACCGTTAGTGCGCACCATGTGCTCTCGGCACCATGTGTGCATCGCATCTACCACGGCACAATGCGCGCTTTTGACGATACGCACACTGTCAGGTACACGCGCTGCACATTTTAGTCGATACGAAAGCGCCAATCGGAGGCGCACCGAACAAAAACTGGATAACATGTTCGCCCTTACAAGTGTCGGGTAAGCAAAGCCCACCTGCTGATGCTTACTTTTCCACACACCCACAAGGCTCCAAAGTGAAGGCCACTCGACTATACTGAGCGAAAAATAATCAACGTTCGTTTCACGTTCCAATCTGGCTGGTACAAACTTGTATGCCTAACCTAGAGATCTCCATATCACTCTATTTACCAAACGTCAGACTGGGAAATCAGTACTCGGAACTCGCAATACTCGTTTTATTCGGCAGTTATCAGCACGCACAGGTAGCACCAGCAGCACACTCGACTCGTACGCATGTGAGTACACAAACCGTATCTCCGCTCTCCGTTATCTAGCGCCGTCATTATGTGCACGCGGAGTATACGAAGAATGATCGGATTGATTGTGAGCTACGGCGGGCTGGGCGATCTCGTAGCCGTTAGGACAGAAGTACTCGCAGTCGCACAAAATGGCGTTAATTGCTCGGGAACAAGAGGTGTACAAACAGTCGTAAGCCAGTATGATGGACGCTATTATACTTACAGGTGGGCGATATGCGGCCCACCGCAGCGCGAACACAATGCCTATGAAACGCTTTCAAAAGCGCTGTAGGTTTATTGACCTATATACGGTATTTAGAAAAACTTCATTTGGGCCTAGTTGGTACGTAATTTTGAACTTAAGCTTACGGCGCAAACACCTAAGATTTAGAGCCGCCCATTAGCTGTCGTTTCGCCCTGTCTCTCTCAGCTAGTCCGTCGTCATATCCCGCCGCCTTCTTGAATAAGACGTTGTTACCGAGAAAATGCCGTGTTAGCCTCGAAGTAAACATAGCTTTGTAAAACTAATAAAAAGAGAGAGACAGAGAGATAAAAGAAAACAAAGTCAATCGGCAGACTTTAGCGATTCCTCCGAGTCTGAACTATATCTTATGACATTGTAGTTTATCCATAGACTCCCTCATAACGCCCCTAACTTTGTTGCAAACTGCTGTTATCCTGTGCGAAGTGCCCCAACTGTAGGAAACGATGACAGCACGACGAGAATGGCAACGCCACAACGATGAAACGATGACGCTTTTCGTTATTTATTATTTATTTATTTATTATTTATTTATTTATTTATTTATTTATTTATTTATTTATTTATTTATTTATTTATTTATTTATTTATTTATTTATTTATTTATTTATTTACAGTACCTACAGCGCCCTTGTGGGGCATTAGTGTAGGGGGAAATATTAACATTCAAATACAAATACATAGCAAAATGCAGATTGGTGACATCTCATTCGGAATTATCCACAGAACAACTATGAAATTTCATTTATAATTAACAAAGGCAAAAAAATAATAAATTGCTAGGACAAATCGCACAGATTGACCTGCAAGCACAAATCAAGCCCAAATAGAAGCACAAATAGAAGCAGGCACAAATATAAGCACAAATCTCTTGAAGGAGAAGAAACTGTTAACAATAACTTTCATGTGAGTCCAGGCTGAGATGAAATGAAACTTTGAAGGACAAGTGGAAATGTTGAAAGGGGAGCGGAGACAATTTCTTGCGGGAGTTTGTTCCATTGTTGAATTGTGCGTGGGAAAAATGAATACTTGAAAAGATTTATTCTGGTAGCAAACTCGCGCACTTTTAATGTGTGATCAGTACGGGCAGATGTATATGTAGGCTCCAGTATATAGTTTTCTTTTTCAATGCCCGTTAAACCATGAAATATTTTATAGAACAAAGACAAGCGTAAATATTTGCGCCTGTCTTGAAGAAGAGGCCATCCCAAAGTATTTCTGATTTCAAAAGACCTTTTAGAATAGTCATAATCACCTGTGACGAAACGGACTGCTCGCGATTGCACACGCTCCAGAGCATCGATGTTAACTTTGGTAAAAGGGTCCCAAGTGCTACACGCGTATTCCAAAAGTGGGCGTACATTCGACATATACAGGGTTTCCTTCAGACAGGCCGGTGCTTGTTTAAAGTTGCGTCTCAAGAAGTTTAATGTGTTGCTAGCCTTCGATACAATGTAATCAACGTGCGCATTCCATGTTAGAGTGCTGGAAAAAATAACTCCTAGGTACTTATATTCCTTCACAAGGGACAGCTGTGTGGCGTTCATGAAATAGCTTGCCGTCAGGGGTTGTTTTTTTGTTTGTGAATCTTAACAGGTTGCATTTGGATAGATTGAGGGTCATGTTCCAGGTGGAACACCAAGCCATAACATTGTTTAGGTCGCTTTGTAGCTGTTCGCTGTCTGCTTCAGATGAAATTTCACGGTAAATACAGCAATCATCTGCATATAACCTAACACGGCAAGACAAACATTCAGTTAGGTCATTAATGAATATAATGAAAAGTAGGGGCCCCAAGACGGACCCCTGTGGCACACCTGATAATACAGAAACGTCAGATGAGCTGGTACCACCAAGAATCACGCGTTGGCTTCTTTCTAAAAGATAAGCTTCCAGCCACTTCAGGAGGGTATTTGGTATGTTAAGATAAGACAGCTTTTGTAGTAACAGGTTATGAGATACTGTATCAAATGCTTTTCGAAAATCTAAAAATATGCAGTCAACCTGCATACCGGAGTTAATAAATGCTGCGATATCATGACAAAATTCGATCAACTGAGTGTCGCAAGAAAATCCAGCCCTGAAGCCATGTTGTGTTGGACTAATAAAGCTATTTTCTTGAAGGTGTGCCATTAAGTTGGTGTAAATGACATGTTCCAATGTCTTACAGGTAACGCTTGTGAGTGAAATTGGCCTATAGTTACACGTTCTCGTTTTTGTACCGGTTTTATGAATTGGGATAACATTTGCCTTCTTCCAGTCCGAGGGCAA
The DNA here is from genome assembly GCF_013339745.2 of Dermacentor silvarum. NCBI lineage: Eukaryota > Metazoa > Arthropoda > Arachnida > Ixodida > Ixodidae > Dermacentor > Dermacentor silvarum. The sequence continues at coordinate 72,400,821 of NC_051154.1, read as the reverse complement.
AGCACCTACTTGGAGGGATATCTTAAACAGCAGAGTTAAGAAAGGGGCTACAGACAATGCACAGTTCTTTAGCACAAAATTTGAAATATAGTCAGGACCGGGAGCCGAGTGAACGTTTATCTTTCGTAGTAATGATACGATGCCAGCTTCAGACAGCTCAATTTCCCTCATCTGTGTGAACACACTGACGTCATGCAATCGAGTAACCTCGACATTTGAGCGTGAAAACACAGAATGAAAATAAGCATTGAAAGCTTCTGCTTTTCCCAAGGTATCTGTGTCATAGGCTTTGTCATCCATGACGTCAGGAAAAGCGTCACCGGAATTTTTCTTTTTGCTTTTGACATATTTCCACATTTCCTTAGGGTTAGTTTTCATTTTGTGTCCAAGATTGCAGAGAAACGTGTTATGTGAACTACGCATCATCTTTGCTATTCTTTTGCTCATTTCCTTCATCTTTGCGTACAATGGAGGATTCGGCGACTGGCAATATTTACTAAATATCCTATTTTTTCTGTTTATCATCGTACGAATTTCTTTAGTAATCCACGGTTTATCGCCTCGGCGCTGGGAAGTAATGACGCGTGAAGGGACATAGGTTTGTGTCAAGGACAATATTTTAGTTTTAAAAAGGTCCCAGCACCCAGCATCTAGGTGTCAGCAACTGACACCTAGATAGCAAAGACTTGCTTACTTGCGTAAATGCTTTGCGAGATGAACGCTGAGAATCACTACTGCGCCGAAAGCCGTGCACGCTGCGAACGACTGCTGGATCCCGCACCGTGATCGTTTTGCCTGCTGCTATCTCCGAAATACATGCACAGCAGACACACGACTCTCGTAGTCTGCGGCGCGCACGCTACATACCCTGCGCAAACTGTCTAGCGGTGAACAGTGATAGAGAGAGAGAGAGATAAAATAAAGAAGAAAGGCAGGAAGGGTCAACCGGAACGGAGAATCCGGTTTTCCACCCTACACTAGGGGAGAGGGGAGGAGAAAGTAGAAGGGTTGGAAGGAAGCAGACAAACACCGAGAACATGCACACGTTCACTTCACGCGATCACATCAAGCGATGAAGGTGCACGATAGGTCAGTGCGTGGTTAGCGCGTCTGTCTTACCTGCACGTTACCATAGGTGCGTGGGCTCGCTGCCAATCTGAAGCGGTTACCTACGTTTTTATTTTTCTGATGCTCATGACTGATACGAACTGTATGGAAGTGCCAAATGTGAGGCAAAAACCTCTATTGCAGGTAATCAGCGCAGAAACGACGCAAATTACTGTTAGTTTGATCCGCCTCATTGTAATCCCACTCCTTCTTGGGCCAGAATGGCGTGCAGTATTATGAAATAAATAAATTAATTCATATACTCCAAATCACCCGAATGAACACAACGTTGACATTTTTTAGGCATGTGAATCCATTCGGGTCTTGATCGTAAATAGCGCCAAGACCATCTCGCGCAAGTGTTCTTTCTTCATGTGTCCCGTGAAGGTCCGCGCTGGATTTACCAAGTAACCTGTACAGGATTAGGATGCTTCTAGCTATACGGGCGGATCTCGCCTTCCAGAGGCATGCTAACAATTGCTCCGTGCAAGGATAAATATGCATGAGGATACATGGTTTGTCTCTATAGAGCACAGGCGCACCCTGTAAAATATTACTAGACAGCTGTATGCCCACACCCTTCGCTATGGTTATGTTACGCGCCTCCAAGAGGCGCCACCGAAAGACGACCCGCGGATTCCGCGCGCTCGGTCGGCGGCATGGTCTGCGAATCAAAGTTCGCCTTTGTCGGCGCGGGTTACATTCAAGCGATCAGGCCGAAGAAAGAACTATAAATGTATCCCCAGTGTGTAATCAGTCCCAGTAATAGAGTTTTCTTATCTTTCTAAACAAAGCGTCTCTCGTTTCCTATGGCAGGTTCATCGCAGCAGAAATAGAATCCTACCACTCGACTATGTTCACCTCGTATACAATGAGACTATCTACTGAATTAAATTATTGGTGACGTTTAGCATTACATGATAAACTACATCACTCGTTGAATAGGTCTGTGTCTTTAAAAAACTTCCGGGCGAGGCGAAATACCTCTTTGGGAAATATATAGTGGCCCTGCGGGAAGACCAATTCCATCACGGTAGCGCTCAGAGCCACTTTATGCTTCAGTCCGTCAAGGAGAGTCTTGCGCTTTTCCGTGAATTTTGGGTGTCCTAGCAAGTGATGCTTCATGTCACCGTGTGCGTGGCAGAACGAACCCGTTGATGAGGGCGACAGTCCGATCTTGTCTCATAGCGCCGGCGTTCTCGCTGACCGCGTACGAACACGGTGTAGTAAGGAGTCGACGAGGGTGGCGGTGTGGGCTTGTTGGTCTGTCATCATGGAATGGTATTTGGAAGCGCAAAAAAAAAACACACGGACACGAGAAGAAGAGAAGACGAAGACAAGCGCTAACTATCAACAACGAAATTTATTTGCGGGACTGGTCGTACTTATACACAAGAACGACGTGCACAGCGATAACAACACTGAAAATAAGTACATGACGGCATAAAAGCAATCTAAAGCTGTTGCATCCAGAAAGCACTAAGAACCTGAATCATGAATTACAAATGCGGTCAGCTTTCATGGCATATGCAAATAATCTAAAAGTATAAAAAATAAAAGTAAAAAGTGTGTCAGGTGACGGTTTTCTTGCTTTGCATTGCAAAACGTGTCCATGTCGCCCTTTTCTAGATGATACCGCCATATTATACAGGGATAAACGCGAGATTGATAATAGAAACTGAGCAAATCCTCTCGGCCCCTGAACAATGTATTAGCAAACAGTCAGTATCATTGTCGGCGAGAGAGTTAGATTATTTGCATATGCCATGAAAGCTGACCGCATTTTTTTATTTTATTTTAGTTTCAAGGAACCCCTAAAGGCCCTCACAACGAGGGTATTACATAGGGGTGTGACAAAAATTCTATGACAATCTAGAGAAGGAATAGGCAACAAGAATAAAATGTGGCAGCACAGCAACACTCAATGAACCATAATGAAAAAACGCAACATAATAAACAGAACACACACAAAAAAAATCGAACACATTGCGGTAAACGGAACAGAACTAGAATAAAAGCTACTCATCGCATTCATTTTTTTTAGAAGTTCATGAAATTTAAACGTGTTCATTTCAGTTGCGATTGTAGCAGGCAGCTGGTTCCACTCAATAATGGTTTTGGGTATGAATGATTTCGCAAAAGATGAAGTGCGGCAAATGATGCTTTTGATCTTGAAAGGATGGTCACGGCGGGGAAAGAAGGCCGATGGTGATGGAAAGAAATCGTCATGAAGCAAGGATGATGGTAAATTTTGGGAAAAGAGTTAAGCGAGCAAGTTTGCGACGATGGGAGAGGTTAACAAGACCAGCACTGAGCTTTTAACGCCGTGACGCTAGTGAAACGCGAGTAATCTAAAAAAATGAAACGAGCAGCACGGTTTTGCAGGGATTCGATGTTATCTGTGATGTATGCTTTATCCGCGTCCCATATGGCTGAAGCGTATTCGACTTTAGGTCGGATTAAGGTGATATAAGCAAGTTTACGCACAGGCGCAGGAGCATGTCGAAGGTTACGTTTTAATAAGCCAAGAGAACGGTTAGCAGCTGCTAGAATCAGATCAATGTGATAGTTCCAGGTTAAGTCAGACTGTAGGTGAACACCTAAATATTTGTAAGTAGAAGCTGTCTCAACTGTTACGTCAATAATAGTGTATGTGGTTGGGATGCGGCAAGAGTTTCTTCTAAAGGAGACGAGCTTTGTCTTAGAGTGGTTTAGGATCATTAGCCACGATGAACACCAAGTGTTAATTGAATCGAGATCAGTTTGTAAATATTGGTGGTCAGTTTCACTTTGAATGGCTCGGTACACAACACAGTCGTCAGCGAACAGTCTAATTTGGGAAGATACACAGTTAGGTAAATCATTAATAAATATTAGAACGAGCAGGGGACCAATCACGCTCCCCTGGAGCATTTGCAATTCATGATTCAGGTTCTTAGTGTTTTCTGCATGTAACAGCTTTAGATTGCTTTTATGTCGTCTTGTACTTATCTTCAGTGTTGATATCGCTGTGCACGTGATTTTTGTGTATAAGTACGACCGGTCCCGCAAATAAATTTTGTTGTTGATATGCGCCTGTCTTCGTCTTCGTTTCTTATCGTGTACGTGTGTTTTTTTGCGCTTCCAAATGCCATTCCATGTAGTAAGGAGGCTTCTGATTGGCTGAGTCCCTGGGTCACTCAGGTCCTGTATGGTGGAGATCCCAAGGAGTGAAAGTAGTCCACGATGGTCGTATTTGATAATCGCTGTAGGTTTGGAGGTATACTCTCACCGTCAGCCTGTATACGTTAGTGCTTCGGCGCGCAAGACCATCAACAACTTCATTTCCAGACACGCCGATGTGCGATCGAAGCCACTGAAGGCGAAATCCTAAATTGCGTAACTGATTGATGCTGCATACAGAACGCTGTAGACAGATGTCCTGCGGGAATCCCCGCTGCAGTACCTGGAGTGCTGACTTGGAGTTCGACAATCTTACTACCGGTATACTGGGCAAGATTTAAACGCTAACTGCAACAAAATTTCACTCTGGTTAAATTGATTATAAATGAATAATATATGCTATCGACGCAATCTTGGCGAAGCTGCAGTGTTTTATAATTGTCTAATTTTCGTATTAGAAGCGTTTAAATACCACCTAAGAAGACGAAGCGTTCACCTGGTGGTGAGCGCGTATGACGTAAGTGTAAGTCCCAGCACGTCGCCTTCGGTATTTTTCAGCGCACCGCGGACAGCCGCGGGCACCGTATAACCTTAGAGGTCATGCCGATGAGCCGCGCGTTGTAGATCATGCGTCACTTCCGGCGAGTGGTAATGATGACGTTTGCTTTTCTCTTTTTTTTTATTTTTTTTTTTCCTTTTCAGTTTCGGTATCCAATACAGCCATTTTCTCAACCTTCTCGTGACGCATCTACTCGTAACGAAGCTCGTCTATGTATACGCTATCTGAAATTAGGCTTTTTTACGGAGTCCAAAATTTCGATGCAGTTGGCCTTGAAGTTTCCGCAAGGCAGCTTCAATTGCGATACTTTCGCTTACTTTCGTAGAAACAACCCGCTCGAGTTCGACAGCACATGAGGTTCCCATGAACAATGTCACGAAAGCTGAATCACTATATTCTCGTTAGTGCCTCTACTCGGCCTCGTTTTTAATGTTTTACGATGAAAGGTATGCTGCTCTCCCCCCAGTAGATGTCTGGCTGTCTCCCTAAGAAAATATCAGAGAAGCAGCTATTCTCTGCAACTAAACACAAGTATTTCTCGAAAAGCTGGTTGCGCAGCAACCCTATTTGAAATTGCTGCCGCCGTTGTGTTAAGTCGGTGATGAGGGCTACTTCCTTAAAGCAGCTTAATTGTCACGCATTTCGGCTCAGTATTTGATATCTTCTAATCTACGCAACCAAAACAAACGCCACCAAAGAAGCAAATGAGGCTATAGCAAGCACCGTCCTCATAGGCGTGTAAGATGGTCGTTAGAATGGCGTTGCATAGGTACTCTCAGACCAACGATTCAGCTGGAACTCGAGTGTTATTTTCGTGAGTTTATAGCGCAAAACCACAGGGGCATATAGGTCGGACACAATAAAAAAAACATTATTTTTGCTACACTGTCGTATCAGTGATTTATGCTGGGTTCCTGTTTCTCCAGTCCCTGCTGTGCATGTAGCTACATCGGTTCAGTTTTGACTGCAGTGCGAGAAAAGATGGCTGTCCCACTTGTCCACGCTAAAGAACAGCGCCATGTGTCATCCGTCAAAGCAAGGATGCCGTGTGCGGGCTACACCATATTTAGGAATAATTATTATTTTTCTGATAAGGATAGGGACAGGGTGGTCACACAATGCGGAGCAAAGCTTGCTCGTTTTGCTGCTTCACTGATCAATCATGTGATTTTTTTTTCGGGACACAACAAAGCATCTCTAAAATAGGGGCTCGTACACACGCGGATCACGATACAAAGCCAGCCAACCATTACGTCTTTCTTTTTATTGTCTCCTGAACATGCCGTTTCGACCTACCCACTATACCTGCTTATCATATTGCAAGATGAATCTGACAGACCGAACCTTCTAGGCGGTGTACAACACAAGCCTTGTGTCGTTTCCGGACATCTTGCCTTTCTTTATCGGCTGGGTTACTGGTTTTACACATCTCGGAAAACTTTAAAGGTGTGGAAAACAGCACCTTAACAAAAGCGCGTTCTTTTACTTTTTTTTTAAGTAGTGCGAAATCTCATAAAAACATAGCGCTCCAATTATTCATTTTCCGGTCATCAGGAGAGGTTGGATCATTAGCATGATCATGCAAATATAAGTTATTTAACAACATTTCTGCAACAGCGATCTGAACGTGGAGAGGGTACCCAGCTACCGACAGGTGAGCAGGTTGACGAAGGAAATCTTCGGTCATACAGTGACAACAGCATTTTCTCAGAGCATTTTGAAAGCACAAGCTGACAACGCTTCGTATATGACAAGCTTCTCTTTCTCTCACATCTTTCTATTCCCTCATCCACTCTTTTCGGTGTAGGGTAGCCAACCAGAATAGCGTCCGGTTGGCTTCCCTTGATTCCTCTCTTCATCATCTATCTCTAAAGACGTTGACAACATTACTGTCTCCGATGCGCTCAGAAAGGTTGCTGCCAAGTTCTGCTTAAAAACAAAGGCTAAATAGGACTGATACAAGAATCTATACACACTAATTCATTTTAAATGTAGGGCTGCCCATCCCACCGCATGCTCATCGATTTCAAATAAGCAGTAAAGTTTCTGAAAATCCAGCGCATATTTAAAATGTATCCACCCGAATCTATCAAACGCAATATTTGATGCTACATTCGCAAATTTAGCAAATCATCATTTGTTAAAGAATGGTAAAGGCATTTAAAAATTTATGGAGATCGAGAAGCCAAGGAGGCCTTTGTCATAAATGGGGCTCAATGCGTTCAAAAATTTCTTCAGGGCTTTTCACCGAAATTTTCAGAGTGTTAGGCGTTTTCAGTCGTAGTTAAGGGGTAATGTTCGCGCCGCACGACCTCGATCAACGGACCAGGGCGAAATTCATGAGCGGCGAATCTGCCGACAGCAACGGTATGCCAGAAGATTTTTTTTTTTCTTCTTCTTCTTCTTTTGTCCCCAGGCTTCCAGGCAGACAATATTTCGAAGTGCCTTCGTTCCCCTCCGGCGACACTCTGCATTCAGGGAGGCCAACTTACGAATAGACATGCTTGTTAAGAAAAAGCCGGGTATACAGTCGGGCATACATACACCGCTATACGAAAATGAAAGTGAAAGTTTCATTTTCCTTTTCTTTTTTTAATTTCGCGCCGGAACCCCAGTGTCGGTAAGAGAGTGTGACGTCACTGATTTCAATGCATGTTTCTCGTATTTGGGTCGTTGTAGCTGTGCAAAAGATTTGCAAACTTGCTGAGTTCAGCCTTTCGCTCTACTGGAATCTTTACCGACAAAAAATATGTATACATAACTAGTTCTGAGCCGACGCCGTCAGAATCCATGACCTTACAGCGAGATGACCTTACAGAGAAAATGTCAACGTGGCCTCACCACCCGTCTGTCCTGTTGGCTTCTTTTCTGGCTTACGTACCATTCCTCTTTCTCACGTTTCTTTCTTTTCTTTCTTTTTTTTTTTTTTTTTTGGGGGGGGGGGGGGGGGATAATGTAGACGGGTAATGTACTAATGCTGCGCATTGAACGAGAAAGGGAACCGAGGGACCCGATTATTATTAACCACAACCACATGAAGCCAACAGATAATGAAGCCAAGGAAAGCATAGGGGAAGTTCTTAACTGAAGTGTAGAAATGATAAGCTAAGGGAAAATGAATGTGGACGAAAATAAAAAGAAAAAAAAACTTGCCATCGGAGGGAGCCGAACCCCAACATCCGCATTACGCGTACGTTGCACTACCAATTATGCTACGGTAGCGGCTGTTCCCAGGTATTCTTGGGTATTCATGTGTACAAGATATAACCCTGGGAGTGTTAGCCAGCACCGCCGAAGGCCATGGCGGCGAATGTGGAACATTGTTTAGGCTGCTCAAATGCTACTCGAATAATTTTTCTCTTTAATGTTCCTTTAAGGGTTGTGTGCTACACGTGTCCTCCAGTCAACGCGTATGATTTACGAAGCATATGGAAAGCGCCAACCGTCGACGCATGACAGCAAGCCCGGAAGCGCGAACTAGCAGACTGCGTTGCGCAACCTGCGTCACCGGATGGTATGTTTCTAACCTTCGGGTATTACACAGCGCAGTCTTTACGAAAACGTTGTTCTAAACGTCGTTCAGGCATAAAATGTTACTAACGAAAAGAAGCATTAAAGCAACCGATCTTCTAAAGTGCTGAGGCCGTCGTTGTCCATGCTTCACACTTTGGAGGCAAGAGCGAACTTCTCAAGCTCTTTGTCCGAATCGCCTCAGGTTGGTTGTAATGACCCTCTCAGAAGTGACAGACAAATAGATTTGACACAGTTCCTTGTTAGAAAGCGTCATCCTCGATTGTTTGTAATGTACGTACATTTCGCGTTTTTCGCCGTTGTAAAGAAAGCTGGAGTGAAGTCTGGCTAACGGGCTCTCTTTTAATTGAAAGCATTGAAAACATATCCGAATAGCGACATAGCGTAAATGATCGAATTTGATGTTATTTACTTATTAATGCAGCATACAGAAGTTGACTTTGTGTAAATGGGTTTATTTTTTTAAATATGGTGTACTCTTTTACCAAGAAGCCATAGCTTCAAAAAAAATATTTTCAATAATCTGGTTTAGCCATAATTACGTAGCGTTCATTTGTCTGCCGTACAGCCCACCAGACATACTATATTTTGGCTCATATTACGTGGGACTGATTGTCGTATATTACCACATTGAATGCGCGAGCTACCAATGGAAGCAGTTACACGCTCTATGACTTCAATTATAGACACTACCCTGGTTTGAAGCGTACTTATGGCACAATTTTACTCTCTGATGTCCGTGCCGCTGGTATGCTCTTTAGTTGTCAAAACTCCAAGTCTGCTTTACTGTTTTACATTACCAAAACGTACACCTGTTCACACTAAAAAATGCTACAGAAATTCTGAGAATTGTCTCTTAATGCGTCAGCATTCTTTGGCTCGGCTGCTACATCGTTTTTGCTTACTTATTTAGCTAGCTTATGCATGTCTGACCATCGCTACCAGTCATATACTATTGCGCTATTACAACGATTACATGTGTTAACTTGACCAATTATGCATTTATTTTGCAGATATACCCCATCAACTGAGCCTAAACGCCGTCACAACCGTTCTTGTTTTCCCTTGCGGCACCAAAGCTTTTTTTTTTCCTTTTTTTAAGTTCCTTTCTTGTTACGACCTTGATGCGGTGATGGCGACGTCACCATTTTTTTTTCCTACGCTACTAATCATCTACTATTACACTATTGTAAATATTATATGGGTAAACTTCTTGATTTTCCTTTTTTTTTTTTGCAACCTTGACGCGGCCACGGCGACGTAACAAGTACTTGCTTTTTTTTCTGACGCTAACAATCATCTACTATTACACTATTATGACGATTAAATATCTTAACTTGAGCAATTATGCATTCATTTTGCAGATATAAGGCGTCACGGGACGGACAGATTTTGCTGGGGTACTCGCCAATGAATCCATTAAAATAACTTACGAGGCGCCAGTTCAGGCTCGAAGCAATTGTTTCAGAAGAATCAAAGCTAGGTCGCAGGAAGTTAGCAGATCTAAACATCAGGTCATTGACTCGCCGCGCATCACACACGCTAAATGTTTCACTTGATTTACGCAAGCTTCCAAGATACTGGAAAAGGACATTCGCTATAATTCTGTAGCTATTTGCTGTGTGGCATATAGATGTCCGTCTCGAATACGCGTCTCAAATAGTCTGCACAGAGCGCTCTTTAAACGCCCCTATAGGTCATAACGGTAGAATGACGTTTAACTGAGAGCAAATGACAGTGTATCGCAGGAAACAGGGTAAAATATTTTTTTCGTGCCAAGTGAACACGAAGACGAGAACAGACCATTTGACCGCACAAAAATCATCACGCTCACAAAGTGTGCTGTCACACAGGTACGGTGTCGGTGGCCTGCATTATATAGCGCTATAGGGCAGGGATAAAAACATATTTAGCCAAACAAGTATCAGATCTCACAGACTACAATGACTGGTAGCAGAAACTGGTTATACCCCAAGGCACACACAAAATTGGGGCTCCGCTAGCCAGCAGGGGTAACGGGCGTGCCGCTGCTGTCAAGCGTGCTACGTGAAACGTCTCTATCGTACGAATAAGCGAATAGGAAAGGCGTATAGGGGTAATAAGCTCTCCGCTTGCCTCGCCCTCGGACTTTCCGTAGCGGCCGCTGATGGTGGACACGTGCTCGGCGCTGTGGTACATCGCATCCACGGGCGCCGACACTGTCCGGTAATGGTTCTTCGCGGCGCTGGCTGCCCGTCTCACAGGCACTGTCGAGGTCTGAAGCTAAACTGGACGGCCCGCTCGATAAGCGCCCGGTTGCAGCAGGACTCCCTCCCAGCAGACAACGGGTCATGGAGACGGCCGTCGGCGCCTCGATAAGGTCCGCCGCCGACGCACACTGTGCGTCGACGCAGCACACCTCGGTCCGCTTCGATATTGTTTGATAGAGACCCTTTTGTCTTCACCATTGGCACGCCATCGTGGGCCAACCTGCGGCAATCCCGAGCAGTGCCTCTCGGACAGCTTGGCGCGGCAGGTTATATGCACTCGCTTGCAAGTATCCAGTGACTGCGCGCGATGATTCCACATGGAGTGTGTTTTTGCTCGATGGACATGCAAGAGCTGGCAGCCCCCGGTGACGGCACTCTTGCTTGTTGTGTCCGCTGTGGCGCACGCAAGAAACGAATTATACTACTGGTGCCCGCAACTGCAACCGTGCTGACGGAAGACTCCGTTTTATTTGCGAATTTTGAAAGACAACATACACAATTCTGTTTCAAAGGAGGACACCTTTAGCAAGTGGAACCCTAGCTCTGCCTGGGTTGTTTTCGTCTCTCTGTGCTATCGCAGTAGCTAAGACTCATTCTTTTTTTTTTTCATCTAGAAGGTAATTGAATCGTTTTCGCGTCTTTCTCAATATCGATCGCAGACGCCACTAGAATTATGTTGAAAAATATGCAGCAGATCCAACGAGTTGGAATCAATATACAGCGAAGCTTTGTGCGAGTGCATAAAGAGTCGAGTCACGAGTTTGGGTTTATTGAACGTCCGCAAAAAGTGGCACGGTGGGCTTTATTCAGGCATTGTAGAGAGGCTAATGCAATGCCGCCACCGCCGCTGCCGCGGATGCGTGGCGGCGAGCGTCATGTGGTGGTGGTGCAAGGAACCCAGCGGCGTGCGCGGCGTGCGTACTCCGCTGTGATTGGTTGGCCTAATCGGCAAGAGAACAGCCAGGGCCAAAGCACCCACGGTCACGAAACCCGGCGAGGTTTGCAAAGAAAAGCTTCGCTTTTTAAAACTGAACGCCGTATCGCGATCATATATATGCCCAGTCTTCCATTGCCTTCCATCGGCTTTGCGTTTACACTAAATTTTCCTGTTCAGCTTGCGTTGTGTGGTTTACCGTTATAGGACTCTAGGATTAAAGTGGTTTCGAAGCTGGGATGCACGGCGCAAAAAGTGCGCAGCAGCTACTACAGTAATATGAGTTCTTTGTTCTTGCTTGTTCTTATTTCACAGTCATCGACAGTAGTTTGTCTACAGAAGCTCAACTGCTAGAACGTAGCGTCTGTCTGCATACACAGAAAAGGTGACCTAGCACAAGCATATGCTAAATCATACAATAGCGTATCCTTGTCTGAGTAGCAGCGGTTATATTCTGACATTTTCTGTCTTATTCGGTGCTAGGCGCCAATTTCTTGGTCGCAACACAACACCACCAACAACAGCAACAACAACGACAACGATGCTGATGGTGATAATGGCTGCGAAGCCGATAAATGTAATGCCATCCAGCCAACTCACTTCAACGTTGAAGAAAGTTCTAAACAGGAATTAGCGCACTATTAAAACACTCTGGGATAGTGGTTATGTGGTCGTAAATTGTGAAAATACGAACCTCTATAATGGCGCTACTTGAGCGGAGCCGGAAATTTTATATCGTTTATTGTTTCGTTCGTCCTTTGTTCAAGCTTCATGGGTAGAGAGATAAAGCAGAGAAGAAAACACAATAACTTGCCCACATTTTCGTAATGTGCGTACTGATAAGCATGAATGTATATCTGGATAGCATTGGGTAGGCAGTTCCGAAGTGCTGTTGAATACTCTAACAGCGTGATATCATGTATTGATCGCCTAGAGATATATGCCCTTCATTATAATAAACTAGTGCCAAGTCTTCCGTTATAAGTGCCGTACTTCTTCTTTCCGTCTTAAACGCGGCCGAAAACATGGACAATGTCCCAAGGTTTATTGTTTTCTCCAAGCATAGCGAATTCATGACAGTGTCCAGCGTTCTATGCATGTGGTCCACGCTGATACGCAACAGTGTGCTCTCGACAAATTTTCAGCTGTAGTGAGTTGAGAGTATTTTGACAACTGTAACAGGAACCTACGGAGAGTGGACAGAATGCCTACTGTGTGCAGATAGTTGGATAAGCCCCGAGAAACGCAAAAATACGGTACAAGTTTGATTGAGTAAACACTCGATTTTTGTTTAACTCTTTGCCAGAAGTATACGTATAGCGGCTGCATGGTGAGTCAGCCGCGGCTCTGCCGCCGGTCCATACCTCTTGCAGAGTTGCCAGGATAAGGAGCCGGCTACAGCGAGGATCCCGAGTGGCAGTGGTCCGCGCACGTTTGACAAAGGCTACATGTTAATAGGTAAGTATTTATGTTATCCAGTTCTACTAGAAAAGCCCCGACCTCTCATTTCACTTCTTTGTTTGCACGACCCCATGACGTATCTATACAATACTGACGTTTAGAAAAACAGCGCAAACAGCAGGAATCGAGGACAGAAAAACACAGGTCCATCTTTACGCGGTGTTTTTATGGGCGTGCTCCAGCGCTAACTAGCGCCCTAACATCAAACTCTTCTGAAGCTTATATTTCTGTTGCCTGTTGCGCCGTATCGTTTCCAACATACATCCGAAGAGTTAATAACAGCCCTACTAATTGGGACATCAACCTAGTCTGCGATGCGAAAAATGGTGAAGAAGGGAGCATCAGAAGTGTTTCTATGTTGGTGGGCGGAAGGTGGGCAGTAATGTTCGCCTGCCCGCCATTACAGTGTCTGGACAAAATGCATTCGCGCAGTCGCGCACAATCACCGCGAAGGCGAAAGGGAAGAAGGGCGGACGCCAGCACCCTGCAGCTCAACTGAACGAAAACGGCGCACGCGAACATGCAGGACAAGAAAGGAAGACTGATACAGCGTTGGCTCGTAAGTGTCTCCCTTTCTCGTGTCATTGTGGTGCGCTGTTTTCATTTTAATTACTGTGTACCAAACAACCCAGCAACAAAGTCCCATATGCGCACTGCCTCCAACACCACTGCCATGGGTGTACTGGAGGTCACTGGCGTTTTTCCCCATAGGGGTGTACTTCGAATTCGATAACTCCTTTTGTCGAATGAAATGGACGTCGTTCCACGCCACCAGGATTGTAAGAATATGTGGGCGCCGAGACGTCGCAGTTTCCTACCTCATTCCACAGTCGACCGTGCTCGAAGCCTGCAGCGACTGGTTTCTCGCGCTCGTTCATGATCGCCCCGTGGAGTCGGTTCGTCAGGGCGCACGCGCACGCGCTGTGTCGCCTAAAGGAAGAGAAAAACAATGCCGACATTGGCGGTTAAAGCGACAGCGACGCGTAGGAGCCGTGATACCGTCAAATCTATAAGCAGGCAAGCTATCGCACTATCTATGCCACTTTGCAAAAAAGAAAAGGTGAAAAAGAAAGAGAAGGTGCTCTTAATGGGAAGGTCCGCGAAATCGCCCTCACTCGCTGAGTGCAGGCATAAACACGCTGGGCAACACGATTAACTCTTTCCTCCTTCGTTGGTAGGTTGCTTGAAATCAGCAGCGAAAACAATCGAACAGTTTACGCGAAAATCCCGCTGCGGCAGCCCAGCGGCTATGGCGTTCGCCTGCTGAGCACAATGTCGTGGCCCGTGGGTTTGAACAACGGTCGCGGCGCCCGCGTTTCGATGGGGGCGAACTGCGAAAACGCTCCCGCATGTACTTAGATTTAGGTGCGCGTGGTCAAAATTAATTCGGAGTTCTCCGCTACGGTGTCCCTCATATCCCCAGTGCTACTGCGGGACGTTAAGTCCCAATGAACCAATCAATCACTCAATAAATGTGGTGTTTTCGCATAGGACAAGAAGCCGCGCCTGTTCACGGCATCTGTATATGGCGGTTCCGTAGGTATACATATAAGTTCATCTAATTGTGAGGTTTAACGTAGCAAAGAAACACACGGTCTATAGGGGCACGCCGTAGTGGAAGCGAGGTTGCTTCAGATCAATTTCAACCTCCTGGGGTTCATTAACGAGCACCTAAACCTACAGGTACACGAGCGTTTTTTTGCATTCCGCCCCAACGATATGTGGCCGCCGCGACAGGTAGTTGAACCTGCGACCTGGTTTTATCTCGCGACCATGCTTATCAAACCGTGGTGCGTTTGATAAGCAAGCTGTCTGTGTCATTAGTTGCCGCTATATTATATGCAGGGTGGTATAGCGTGGTCGTTGCCCGATTGGCAGGACACTACGGATCTAGTCACACTATTCCTGTTTCACACAATATTCAATATTTAACTTTTTTTATTTTCTAATCTGCCATGTGGTTTGTGGGCGTACATGCAGGTCTCTTACCTTAAGTACACGTTTAGCTGTTTGTTCTTTCATCGTCGTCATCAGCAGCCTATATTTATGTCCACTGCAGGACGAAGGAGATCTCCAATTACCCCTGTCTTGCGCTACCTGATTCCAACTTGCGCCTGCAAATTTCCTAACTTCATCACCCTAGCTAGTTTTCTGCCGTCCTTGACTGCGCTTCCCTTCACTTGGTATCCATTCTGCAACTCTAATGACCCACCGGTTATCGATCCTACGCATTACATGGCTTGCCCAGCTCCATTTTTTCCTCTTAATGTCAACTAGAATATCGGCTATCCCCGTTTGCTCTCTGATACACATATCTCTTAACGTTAGGCCTAACATTTTTCGTTCCATCGCTCTTTGTGCGGTCCTTAACTTGTTCTCGAGCTTCTTTGTTAACCTCCAAGTTTCTGCCCCATATGTTAGCACCGGTAGAATGCAATGGTTGTACACTTTTCTTTTCAACGACAGTGGATTTGGCAATGCCTGCCGCATGCACTCCAACCCAATTTTATTCTTCTGTAAATTTCAGTGGTGGTCCAACTGGGCCATTTGCGCCATTTTGCTACAATTCTACTCGTCTGCGCCTTGCTGCGCCCACCGAAGTGCAACTTGCGCCAAGTGCGCCAAAGCGCCACCTTTGCCTTGGGCGCTACGCAGACAGCGCAGTAGCGTGGCCGATTCCTGAGTTTGTGGACAGACCGGCGGCTAAGCATTCCGACCATGCTCAAGTCGTGCGGAGGAAAGAAAGAAAAGAACCAGAAAGCTCACCTTCGCGCATAGCGTTCGCTGCAAGTGTTTCCCGGTAAAGGCTCATTCACACTAGGCCGATACGACACCGATTTTGGTCTGCCGACAGTTGGCGACAGCATTTGCCTTCCTTGAAACCGTTGACCACAGCGTTTTTCGTCCGGTAAACCGCTGTCGCCAACAGTCGGCAGACCAAAATCGGTGTCGTGCCGGCCTAGTGTGAATTAGCCTTAAAGATTACGGTTGCATAAGCTGCAGTTGTCGAGAAGCAGCAACTATAGCATACGAAGCAGGGAGGGACGTAACTACACTTTTGTATGTAAAAGAAGAACCCGCCTAGCAACAAATTTGTGTTGTGACAGTGCTATGTGACGGCCACGAATAGTAAGGACTCCTGAAGAGCAGCGTGCATACGAGGCGCGGCGAAAGTGTGATTAAATGCATATCCTGTCTCACAGTCTTGGCCGAAATCAGGATTGCTGATAGATCAGTGAGGCTCCATACAATCTACGTTAAAAGGAGTCTGGGCTGTACTCAGGTCTGCTTAATGATCAGCGGGACACCGACTGGACTCAAATGAGTGTCTCAATGTTGAGGCAGTCGAAGAGTGAGACACTGGTTGCTCTAGAGTTCAAGTTGTAATTCATTTACATTACCTGTCATGTATTTACATGTAAACATTTAGCTATTCGTTGTCCATCTGGTCTACTTCACGTTCTAACGAGGAACGAAGTAAGAAGAAGAATCGACATAAAAAATTCCTACGAGTATGGACCAGATAAGCGAAACGGACGCACACCGTTCGCTCTCCTGCCCCCCACATGGCCCGGGATTACGTGGTCAAAGAGTTTACGAAATTTGATATAAAGTTTTCGATAAATTTCAACCATGCTAAGTTTGCCATCGGCGTATCGCCACTTTATTGTCTCATTATGCTTTTTTTTTATTGGTTTGTTTATTGCTTATGGAAAAGTCGCCTTTACACAGTATAAATTGCAGTAAAGATTCCTAAATAACTAAACAAGCATGGTGTAAGGTGCACAAGGAAAAGTATCAACAGAGCCATGGAGTAAGGAAAAGTTAGGAGAGAGCATCGCCGCCAACACGATTGAAGTCAACACGTATCGTCCCAACACGTGATGGTCACGCCAGAGAGCGCGGCAGGTTTTAGTGCAGCCGCTTTGCATGCACAGATACGGCAGCGTAGCCGAATCAAGCCGAACAAGTGCGCAACGATTAAAAATTACCGGGAACCAAGCGTTCTCGGCCAGTACGCTGTGTCTCAGAGGTCACGTGTTGAACCGATAATGCGAGGGCAAAAAATATACAGAAACCATCGACGATGATTTTCAAGGTAAGCGAATAGCCCGAACGAACGGACGAAGTAACGAGCGACAGTCCTTCCCGCACATTCCCGCCACTCGGTTACACGCGCGCATTTCCCTCGGCGACTTCCCGCGACGAACGAACGAGCGTGCGACAGCCTCCCCTCCTCTTCTTTCCTGCCCCTTCCCTCAACTCGGTGGCGCGAGAGCTCACGCGCCGGTTCGATCGCGTGACCTCCAACATTGGGCGCGCCATAGATTATATTATAGCTATAGGGCTCCGTGTGTTCGGATAAATCCGAAAAAAATCCGATAAACACTCGCCGGTAAAATTTTTGACAATTCGGATTTATCTGATATACTCCGATTTTAACGTCCAATATGACCCTGTTCCGTTCTATATCGAAATCATTGATCATTGCAGTCATTGATACATCGGCCGGTTTGGCCGATATAAATTTTACCTCACGTCAACAGTATCTCGTAGACCACACCCATCGCACATTTAACATAGGGCTTGTCGCGCACGCAGCGAAAGACGTATGACCGCTCAACGACTGTGGCAGACCTTCATGGATACTACGCTGCTGTCGCTGAAAAGTGGAGCCAGACAGTTGAGAGGAACCTTTTCGATGCACTCCAGTGCACCAGTGAATCGTTTTGGTATAGTGTTCAAATTGTGAATCTAAATGTGAAGCATGAGTCTCGCGCGTTCGAAGCCGATGCGCCGATTTTTAAAATAGTGTTTCTGACGGCATGAGCAACTCATGAGTGATGTTGCGAACTATCAGAGCTAATTAATCAGTAACATTGTTGAACCCCTGTCGCTTTGGAGACTTCACACTGTCCAGTGGCCAGTGCTTCTCGCTGTGCGCTGAATCTTCTAGCGCAAACGTTGAAGGGCATTTTCAAACCTGAGAATCGTCACCGAAAGGAGCGTGCTTCCACCAGTGACAGCAACATCGTAAAGCATGATTGCGTCTATTACAACAAGCTTGAAGGTTGTAATACGTCCAAACGTAGGTGTTTTGTATATGTGTTTGTGCGTTCAAACCTTCCAGACAACTAAAATACGCTTCGTGTGTTCTGATGTTTTCGTTTTCAGATATCATTGCATCTAAGATTTTGGAGTATTGAGAATGATGCAAAATTTATCTCCGAATTTCGGAGAATTGGGGATTTACGAGAAATAAACTCCGAAAAACACCCTCCGAATTTCAATAAAAGTAAGCTCCAACAACACGGAGCCCTAATTATAGCACACTATTGGGGGCGAGCTCCACCGCTGGCAAAGCAGGCGCCACTGTCGGCGTGACGTGGTATGAAGGATCACGTGGGCACAGCGGACGCGTGGTCTGCTTCGGAAGCGCCGAAGCGAGCTGAAAGCGAAAGTTTAGTCCCACCTTCGCTACGGTTTTGATTAAGTGGGGATGTTTTCCCGCTTCGGGTGTCTGCATGACAACACTTGAAAACACTATAACAGGTAGTGGCTGCCTTTGAAGGCGTGCGACATGGTAGGCTATTGCTCGGTACCGCAGTGCCGGACGCGCACGCAACGGAGCCCGCTGTCGGCCTTCACACGTACCCGAAGTCCAAGAAGCTGCGTGTAGCTTGGATTGCGAAACTTAGAATCGGCAATCAGCCATCGGCTACAACTCGGGTGTGCAGCAAGCACTTCCGCGAGAAAGATTTCTGCTAGTGCGTTGGGGCTGCGATGTTCGGTGAGTAGCAGAAAGCGCGCACTGAAAAGCTCGCCCACGTGCGTTGCCCGGTTAATGTCATGAAGATTCGGTCTGTGAACTTGTTGATGCTAGATACTGGCAGGTTCGCCACAATGGAAAGGGAACGGTAAGAAGCACATTCAAAAAAAGCATAGCATATGGCCATTTTTGTGTTAGTACCAAACAATGAATGTATTGTATTAACAGAAAGAAGCAGCGGGAAATTCCTCGCTGACAAGACCGATAAACATGCAGTGCGACGCAACTTGAGAAATACCGATGTTGAAACGGCCAAGAATTTAGAAAAAAAAATATTTAAAAAATGATTGAATCGCCGCGATGGCACATCACGAGTCGCCGAATAGCGTCGAAGTTCCTAGCTATAACGAAATTATTTTTGAACACCCCTGATAGCGTCCACGCAACAATGGTTGCTTGTGTACTGTCAAATGTTCATATGCTGCGGCCTAAAGCTCACGGCACGGTGCGAAAACGCGCTCGTAGCGAATGCGAAACATTGTGCGCGGACCAGTGTTGCCAGGTCCGACGAGGCGGCGTAACCAAAAGCTACAGAAGTTGTAGCCCAAATGTAGCCAAACACAAAAAAGTGCGAGAAATCTCGTAGCCAAATATAGCCATTTTTATTTGCAGTTTTATTTGTGTATACATTTTCACATTCGACTACGGCAATCCTTTCTTTTGCACAACCCACCGTAACAAAATGTCCGTGCCGCCGTGATGGCCGGTCGGCCCTTGACATCAACAACAGCGACATCATGCTTGCAAAGAACGCTTTTTGGTTGGCCCCGGAAGGTCTTAACTTCTAGCGAATCGCTGCAGAGGGCGAAATCAGTGCTTTTATTTGATGACAGATAGTACTAAGTTATTATTTTTAGTTATTTACAGCAATATTAACTACGAGCTCTGCTTTTTAGCTGTTGTGAACGCAAAATAATGTTTAGCATCATCGATCTCTCACGTCATCTCTGCCTACGGCGTAAAGTTCAGCTGTCCAGCGAACTGCGACGGCGGCATGCTCACGGCTTCTTTTTTTATCCGCTAAAACAAGTCTTCCGTGCTATGATATCTCGTGTTATTTGTCTCATCATCTTATCTTGTTTTCTCGGGGTTTTTTTTTTCAGTTAGCTTGACCAGGCTTAGCTGGTACATGCTCTATATACTGTCCATTTACGTCAACCTGGCCGCCTTCTTAGGTCTCTAGCACGGCGAGAACATATGCGTTAAAATAAAGTGACAGACAACAGATGCCACTCACTGTCTGAATCGGTGTAAGCGAGCCTTTAAAAGATTGCTGTGCAAAACGGCACACCAGTGTAAGAAGTGCGCAGTCGTTTTCGGCGACGAGCGCGTCCCGAACGTTATTCGCTCGAAATGCTAAAAGCCACGTCGGTGGACAAAGGGCAAAGGTCAACAACAAATTGATAATAGTGCTTATGCTGTGAAAACCGGTTACTGTCAAAAGACAAACCATGTTGATGTGCTAATAAAGTTTTAGAATAGCGAGCCCCAAAGAGCTTTGCGAGTGTTAGTTTTGGGGCATGCAGGAGTGAAGAGTTTTAGAATAGGCGTTTTGCGTTTGCGGATATAGCGTGTTGCGCTTGCAGCGTCACTACGGCGTCATTGAAATGCTGTTATAAATATTAAAATAAAATATACCATTTTATGATAAGAAGAGTAATTTATATTTTCGCGTTTAATTACAATGTAGAACTTAATCTATTAGCACCAAGCAACTTGTTGCGCTTAGTTTCGAGTAACCAACTTTAGGTACCTTCACCCAACCAAGTCAATCCGTGTTAGGCTTACGAGTCATGTAATCGACAATTGAATTCGGAATCAGCGGCGTCTAATGAATCAATATTCATTACACATGTTAGTGGACAGAAAGCGATTACCACAATCACTTCTCCTAGCTTACGAACTTCACGCGTTACCTCGAATCGAGCTCAGTTTGGTGCTAGGTTAAAGCCGTCGCTTCGATGGGCGCCGCCATGTTTGTTGACAAAAGGTTTTGGGGCAGCTTTTGGGGCTCCCGCTAAATCGATGAAATAGCGTGCCCGACGCAAAACCCAAACGCAGTTTGAGTCTTGCGCCTGCGCAGTGTCTTCGACGCTATTTCTTTGCGGCCCCAAAACATTTGGGGCCCCTATTCTAAAACTCTCTAATAATTGCTGAGGTTTTACGTGCCAAAACCACGATATGATTGGGAAGCATGGCGCAGTGGAGGACTCCGGATTAATTTTGGCCACCTCGGGTTGTTTAACGTACACCTAAATCTAAGTACATGGGTGTTCCTGCATTTCGCCTTGATCGAAATGCGGCCGCCGTGGCCGGGAATCAAACCCACGTCCTCGAGCCAGCAGCGCGACACCTCACAAGCTAAGCTAACACGGTAGGTGAAGTTCATGTGACTTGGTACACTGATGTCATCGTGGCAAACATGTTTCGATATTAGCAGAATGAGTATCTGCATCCGTGACGTTACGGGCAAACCATCTAGAAGTAAACGCACTAGAACCCACCTTTGGCCCGGTGTCTTGCTCCCATTATTTTTTTATACGTTCTCGCATACTTGTCCCACTTCCCCATGTTTGGATTCACCTCTCTGAGGAGGATCCGATCTTACGTCCAACCTATCGAAATGAATCTCGAATATAAGCACGAACAAAAATTCATCTCGCAGGAGAAGGAAAACGGCAGTAAAGCTTCGCGCGAAAAACGTGGAGTAGGTCGAAAGCTGTGCCCGGCGCGATACTTCACCCAGACGACATGGCCATGAACACACTGGAGCGTGTCATCCACCCGTGCTGCGCTTCTTTCATGTCGGCGCCACGATCGTCCGATGGCGCCGACCCTATGATATGGCCCCCCCTTCCTCAGTATAGCCATGTTAGTACAGTGTACTGTGAAAAACCCACTACTCCCCAGGTTCATACCGATGCCCGTGGTCGGGTGCATAACGGTCAAGCGGGGTGTAAGTTTAAGTGCATCACAGATCAAAGCCACCGGCTCAGACAACGGCGCACACAGGGAAGGGAAGGGGGGTCATTTCACGCACGCGCACGCGCACAGCAAAGCCACCATATACGTCGCGGCTCGCCCTCACATGCTTGCACTCGCACCCGCAGCATATCACGTCACCAGCAACATACGGCTC
The DNA here is from genome assembly GCF_013339745.2 of Dermacentor silvarum. NCBI lineage: Eukaryota > Metazoa > Arthropoda > Arachnida > Ixodida > Ixodidae > Dermacentor > Dermacentor silvarum. The sequence goes on along the minus strand of NC_051154.1, from coordinate 72,378,849 downwards.
ATTCTCCTCGCACTTGGACTTTATTCGGAAAAGCACGGCAGTTACTACGGATACGCTGTCTGTATAATTGCTATCGTGTCCGTATAACTGCTATCGCATAAAAGCAAGATGACGGATAGTTCAGTGGGTTTGGCCTCGTAAGAGACAGTGAAAAGTTAAAGAAATGAATTAATAATGAACGCGCTTGGAGACAATTCAGTTGTCCGACAGCGCCCGACAGCGCGTTTTCGTTGTGCCTTATAATGTGCCAATTTGGGTAAAACCGCAAAATCGGCGAATTAGGTGCCGTTGTGGGGATCGAATCGGAAGCCGGCATCGCGAGAAAGAAACCGGTTGTTTCGGTGGAAATACTGGTCAGGTGGCAACCAGTGTTGCCAGGTTTGGCTATATATAGCCAAATTGGTCTACGGGAAAAAATTTTTGGTGTCAACTTGGACGAGTTGGCTATGTGGCTATATTTGGGCTACTGAAAATCTGCGACTTGGCTGTGTTTGGGCTATATGTGGCGCCCTAATGCACGCTCCATAGGCGGCTCTGATCGGGTAGAAGCAAATCTCGAAGGCTGTGTTTTAGCTGGCTGAGCCGGCCACGTGGCTGTGCGTGTGTGAGTGCGCGAAATGACCCCCTTCCCCCCCCCCCCTCCCTGCCTTTCCTTCCCTCTCTGCGCCGTTGTCTGAGCCGGTGTCACAAAAGAGCGCGTAATCCAGCGCTCGCCGAGTGTCGCGCAAGCCAGCGAAAGAACACGCCGGCCCCGCGACAACTTCAACAGAGGCGGACAGCGCATACGCCTCAAACTGTCAAACAGCAACGCTAACAACGGCGCCGAAACGCCTGGAAGAGACTCGACGGAGCGATGTTAACCGGAGAGAGAGAGAGAGAGAGCACACGCGCGCGCCGAGACACCTTCTCACCCGGCGAGTCGACAGACATAACTACAGCGTGTACGCGCGCGCCAACACCATGAGTCATCATCAACCCCCCCCCCCCCCCCCCTCGACAACACTCAGACAGCGGTCGAAGGTACGAGAAAAGAGTAGAAGCTTCCCAAGCTTTGGCCATGCTACGAGATCACGACACCGATAAGAATGTTCGAGAACGCCTGTGGAAGCTATATAACCGCCGTGCGAGAATCGTTTAGTGGAATTCAGGAGTTCAGTCCGCACCGGTGAAGTGATGTAACGTGAAGACCGAGCGTCTGCGGAAGAAGGGGATTCCCCGGCAAGCTGGTCGACGAGTTCATCGAGCGTCTGTATTTCCGGAAGAAGTTCCTTCTTCGAGATTTGCCCCCAAGTTACGCCGAGATCGTCTGACCAACCAGCACGGTGAATACGATTGGACACTTAGTGTTCCTATTTATTTTGTACTTTACGTGTTGGACTCTTAGTGCTTGTCGTGAATTATTTTCTTGTGTTTGTTAATACCCATCTGATTTGTATTGTGTTGTGTCTAGCCTAAGTGTGCAAGTGTGTGTGTAACTGCCTTGTGTGAAGAATATATTTTGTTGTGTTTTTGACAACTCTGGGCTCTGACTCGGTCTTTGGACAGCAACCGGCGTTCGCTGGCGCACCAGAGGGCCCACTCTTAATTGTCCTTGCTTTCGTGGGATTATTTTCGGAAGCTGATAAGTCGGCTTTGGAATTTAGTCCGGCGTCTGCGCCTCGTTCACGGGGTCGGTGACAGCCGGTGACTTTCATCTTTGATGCACTTAAACTTACACCCCGCTTGACTGCTCAGGACCCGATCCCCGGGCATCGGGATGAACCTGGGAGTAGTGGGTTTTTCACAGTGCACTGTACTAACATGGCTATGCTCAGGAAAGGAGAGCAATAACATAGGGTCGGGGCTGTCTGGCGATCGTGGCGCCGACTTGAAAGAAGGCGGTAGGTTGTTCTACACTGGCGGACGACACGCTCCAGTGTGTTCATGGCCATGTCTTCCGGATGAAGTATCACACCAGGCACAGCTTTCGACCTACTCCACGTTTCTGGCGCGAAGATTTACTGATATTTTCCTTTTCCTGCTAGATGAATTTTTCTTCGTGCTTAGATTCGAGATTCGTTTCGATAGGTTGGACGTAAGATCGGATCCTTCTCAGAGAGGAGAATCCAAACATGGGGAAGTGGGCCAAGTATGCGAGAACGTATAAAAAAAGAATGGAAGCAAGACCCCGAGCCAAAGGTGTGTTCTGGTGCTTTTACTTCTAGATGGTTTGCCGCGAAGACATCAGCGCACCACGTCACATGAACTTCACCCACCGTGTTAGCTTAGCTTGTGAGGTGTCGTGCTGCTGGCTCGAGGACGCGGGTTTGATTCCCGGCCACGGCGGCCGCATTTCGATCAAGGCGAAATGCAGGAACACCCGTGTCCTTAGGTGTACGTTAAAGAAACCGAGGTGGCCAAAATTAATCCGGAGTCCCCCCTGCGTCATGCCTCCCAATCATATCGTGGTTTTGGCACGTAAAACTCCAGCAATTATTAGTTTTAGAATAGGAGCCTCAAACGTATTGGGGCCCCAAAGAAATAGCGTCGAAGCCACTGCGCATGTGCAAGACGGAAACTGTGTTTGGGTTTAGCGTCGGGCAAGCTATTTCATCGATTTAGTGGGAGCCCAAAAAGCTGCCCCAAAAGCTTTCCTCAACAAACATGGCGGCGCCCATCAAAGCGACGGCTCTAACCTAGCGGAAAACTGGGCTTGATCCATGGTAATGCGTGAAGTTCCTACGCTAGAAGAAGTGATTGCGATTATCGCTTTCTCTCAACTAACATGTGTAATGAAGATTATCTGATTCCGAATTCAATTGTCGATTTCATGACTCGTAGGCCTATCACGGATTGACTTGGCTGGGTGAACGTGCGTCAAGTTGGTTACTCAAAACTAAGGGCAACAAGTTGCATGCTGCTAATAGAATAAGTTCTAAAATGTAATTAAAGGCGAAAACACGAAAGTCTAAATTACCTTTCTTTTCATATAATTCTATATTTTATTTTAATATTTATAACAGCTTTTCTTTTACGCCGTAGTGACGCTGCAAACGCAACACGCTATCGGCAAACGCAAAACGCCTATTCCGAAACTCTTCATTCCTGCATGCCCCAATGCGAACACCCGCAAAGCTCTCTGGAGCCCCAAACTTTAGGGGCCCCTATTCTAAAACTTTATTAGCCATCAACATGGTTTGCTTTTTGACAGTAACCTCTTTTCACAGCATTGCCACTGTTATCAATTTGTTGTTTACCATTGCTCTTTGTGCGCCATCGCGGCTTTTACCATTTCGAGCGCGTTAGTTCCGGACGTGCTCGTCGCCGAAAACGACTGCGCGCTTCTTACACTAGTGTGCCGGTTTGCGCAGTAATCCTTTAAAACTCCACTTACACCGATTCAGACAGTGAGTGGTATCTGTTGCCTGTCCCTTTTCTTAACGCATGTTCTTGGCGTGCTAGAGACCTAAGATGGCGGCCAGGCAGATGTAAATTACACTCTATAGGTAGTGTGTGTCCCAGCTAATCCGGGCCAAGCTAATTAAAAAAACGAGATAACAAGATAGGACGATAAGACAAATAACGCGAGATATCATAGCGCGAAAGACTTGTTTTAGCTCATCAAAAAAGAAGCCGTGAGCACGTCGCCGGTGCAGATCGCTGGACAGCTGAACTTCTTCGCCGTAGGCAGAGATAACCTGAGACATCGATGACGCTAAACATTCTTTTTTGTTCACGACAGCTAAAAGGCACAGTTCGTAGTTAATATTACTGTAAATAACTAAAAATAATAACTTAGTACTATCTGTCATAAAATAAAAGCACTGATTTCGCCCTCTGCAGCGATTAACTGGAACTTAAGAGCTTCCGGGGCCAACCAAAAAGTGTTCTGTGCAAGCTTGATGTCGCTGTTGTTGATGTAAAGGGCCGACCGTCACGGCGGCACGGACATTTTGTTACGACGGGTTGCGCAAAAAAAGATTGCCGTAGTCGAATGTGAAAATGTATACACAAATAAAATTGCAAATAAAAATGGCTACATTTGGCTACGAAATGTTTTGCCCTTTTTTTCTGTTTGGCTACATTTGGGCTACAACTTCTCTAGAATTTGGCTACACCGCTGTCACAGACCCCGGTGAACGAGGCGCAGACGCCGGACTAAATTCCAAAGCCGACTTATCAGCTTCCGAAAATAATCCCACGAAAGCAAGGACAATTAAGAGTGGGCCCTCTGGTGCGCCAGCGAACGCCGGTTGCTGTCCAAAGACCGAGTCAGAGCCCAGAGTTGTCAAAACACAACAAAATATATTCTTCACACAAGGCAGTTACACACACACACTTGCACACTTAGGCTAGACACAACACAATACAAATCAGATGGGTATTAACAAACACAAGAAAATAATTCACGACAAGCACTAAGAGTCCAACACGTAAAGTACAAAATAAATAGGAACGCTAAGTGTCCAATCGTATTCACCGTGCTGGTTGGTCTTGGAGTCAGACGATCTCGGCGTAACTTGGGGGCAAATCTCGAAGGAGGAACTTACTTCTTCCGGAAATGCAGACGCTCGAAGAACCCGTCGACTAGCTTGCCGGGGAATCCCCTTCTTCCGCAGACGCTCTGTCTTCACGTTACATCACTTCACCGGTGCGGACTTAACTCCTGAATTCCTGGATATCCCACCCTCTGATTCTCGCACGGCGGTTATATAGCTTCCACAGGCGTTCTCGAACATTCTTATCGGTGTCGTGATCTCTTAGCATGGCCAAAGCCTGGGGAAGCTTCGAGTCTTTTCTCGTACCTTCGACCGCCGCTGTCTGAGTGTTGTCGAGGGGGTGGTGATGACTCATGTTGTTGGCGCGCGCGCTCACGCTGTAGTAGTCTCTCGACTCGCCGGGTAAGAAGGTGTCTCGGCGCGCGCGTGTGCTCTCTCTCTCCCTCTCCGGTTAACGTCGCTTCGTCGAGCCTCTTCCAGACGTTTCGGCGCCGTTGTTAGCGTTGTTGCTTGAGGCGTATGCGCTCTCCCCCTCTGTTGAAGTTGCCGCGGGGCCGGCGTGTTCTTTCGCTGGCTTGCGCGACACTCGGCGCGTGCTTGGATTACGCGCTCTTTTGTGGCAACCGCCTCGTCCGACCTGGCAACACTGGTGGCAACCCTTTGATAGCCTCGCATTCAGCATCCGCTCCATTACATAGATCATGGAGGAGACAGCGACACGGGGCAGCGAGAATATATGACCTTTTAAGGTTTTACTGATCTTAGAATGGACACAATGTAAGAGTTCAAAAAGGCGAGGAAAGGGGCTAGCGTGTGGCTGTTCATACTTTCTTCTTGCGCTATGTACGAAACCAAAAAGACGGGTACAGAAAATACGGGCAAACGCGCCGCAATTGTAAGTTTGCGCACTATTCGTTTGTCCGAATTTTCTCTCCCCGTCTTTCCGTCGTTTCTGTTTCGTACATAGTGCAAGAAGAAAGTATGCACAGTGTAAGAGATGAGCCACGATACAGATATATTCTTCCAGTACATATCACACTCCGTTGGTAGCAATCTGACGAAGTGGTGGCTCGGTAAATTTCGTAAGATTTGGTTACTGATTTTGTCGGGGAAGGGCAGTCAAGCTTTTATACAGCTGTGTTTGGAACGTGACATCGGGGAACTGAAGCTCTTTTCTCATACACGACAGTAAATTGCTCAGAAATCATTCCAGCGCTCACGTTCTCTGCAAGAGTCAATAATGTGTGGAAGGTTTCTTCCTTCCTGAAACTGTCCAGCACTCTCCAAATCCTTAATGCGGGAGTACTCGCTAGTGTGCTTTGCACATGCATGTAGGCCCTTTCGTTCTTCTTTGTGGCTGTCAGCAGTAAATCCTGCCGATTCTTCGAGTCTTCAACAAACGTTTTCATGCGCTTAGAGGTGGCTTCGAAAGACCCTGCAACCTTTGAATGAGGCAGTCTGGGCTTCTCCGGCAATTCGGAGATTTCGGGGGCGTTTTTGGCGGGCTGCTTTAAAAGTACCCGCCGAATTTCCCACATCGATTGCCGCCGCGGCAATTCTTCGTGACATTTTCTCTACCATTATCTGGCCTGATAATCAGAACTGGTTTTGGCACGTAAAACCCCGGAGAAAGAAGTACCATTATCTGGCATTCGAAGCACCTCGGTGGAGACAATTAATTCGCGCACCTTGTGCCCTGGAATCCTGCACTGACCAAACAACTTGCTGGTCATTCTTATCTGAAGTTCTTCTTTGCTGTCCTTGAGATGCCTTATGGAGTTGTGCACGGCTCCTTGAGAAGCCAGGTATTCCAGGAGCTCTTGATCTGCCTGCCACTTTGAAACAGCACTGGTAATGTCAGTGATCGTTTGGTAGGCATCCGGGATGACTGCCTTAACAGTGACACCATATGTCATACTTTGTCACTTAGTCATCACTGCGCCTTGCGATGCAAAGTCTACGACAAAGCCCCCACGTGCTGTAAATCGATGGCACGTTGGGCTGGCTCCTGCTGCTTCAATTATCCCGTCGCTCAGAGTATGATGCGGTTTATCTTCCGCAGTTGCTGATCGTCTGATGGTTCTTATAAGGACAGGGGCCCCCGCCATGCGTTGCTTACGGTGACTCATTCTAGCGAATTGCATTTGTCGGCTGTAACTTCCATGAGCCTCTTCGGTTTAACGTGTTTTCCCGACTGCTCAGCACTGCCCGAGGTACTGTTTTCAGACAAAGGGCGTTGGCGTACGCAGCGTCTCGGTTAATTCTGGACAGTCCAGGACTATACAATCAAAGAGATCCCTTGTTTACGCATCTGTATTTTGTTGAGGTAGACCTACGTACCTCATCGTCGACGTCTTGATAACAATCGTCGTTTCTTGGACGCTCACGTGCAAACCCACCCGTTGAGCTTCGTATCAACGGCTTTGACTGAGCAGTCGACTTCAAGATCTCGTTTCGGGGGAGCGATGTGCACCTGTTCCCTGCTCTTGCGACAGGCGTCGATCTGCTGCCATATTTCATCACTAGGTGGAAGAAGAAGAAGACCGGGCGTGAAGGACGCACTCCAAACTACTCCACAAGTGGAAAAAGTCAGGTACCTTGGAATGATTTATAATGGAAATCTTAACTGGCGTCAACATATTGAACAACTTCAAAAGCTTCCCGTGCAATGGGGATACTGTAAAGGATAAGCAATAATCGATGGGGCATGCGCAGACACACACTTATAATGATTTACCGCATGTATACAGTACCAATACTAGAGTTCGGCTGTGTGTTATTCTCCGGCTACCCTGCTTATGAACTACGTCCACTACTTTTGCTGGAAAGGGAAGCGCTTCGCTTATGTTTGGGGCTGCCAAAGTTTGTAGCAAACGCCGTGCTATGGGGCTCTTGCGTTGCCCAGGCGGCGCTGCAAAAATGGTGCTAAAAAGCGCCCTCAATCCGAAACTGGGTAGTACCAAGCTCGGTCGTCTGCTTCGGGAAGCACGTTTACAATATGGACCCGCCACTTTCGGTTGTGTTGTACCATGGCTTGCAGCGAATATCGGGCGCCGAAGATTTTCTCATGGGTGGCATGCTGCGTAAAGGCAAGAAATTATGCAACGCCGAATACGTGTACGCCGTTCAAGAAATAAGCGGCGAAGTTTTAGCGCGGTGTCAATCGCAAGTGAAGCGAGTCACGCACGTGCGAAGTTGAACTTCAGGTAAGGTTTGCACGCTGCTAGATTCAGGCGCACAAACGCGAGGAAATGCTTTCTATAAATGAATTCACAGCAGCGATAAGCAGACATGTGTACGGAACTGCTCGAGCTCAAGACGGTACGCGCCGCGACGGCAGCGGTCTTTCAGCATGCCGCGGAGTACGAACTGCTCGAGCGCACGATCGTAAGCGGCGCGACGGCAGCGGTCTTTCGACATGCCGCGAAACGGCGGGTCTCCTGCAATCTTTGTTGACTGCATGCCGCTAAGATAAGTAATTATGCCTGCGCTGTAGTAGCGGCCATCTGTCCCTTTAGCAATTGACAAATAACTGATGCAATGCATATAAGCTCGCAGTAACGTACGTACGTGCGAATCACGCTGCAGTGCGAGCTCGTGCGCTGGTCGCTTGATGTAGCTTTTAATGACAGCGCTCGATTCTCGAACATCGATGTGCTGTAATCAATACTACCTTGCTGTGCTGCCTCAACGTGCTGGCTTGAGGTCAAGTATGAGCACATTCAACTAGACATGTGCTGCTCGTAGTGGGGTAGTAAATTGTCACCGAATCAGCGCGACCATTTGTGGTCATTTGCACACACCTGGTCACTTCACCACTTCGCACCGGTCGAATTGTTAACTGTCGCTGTGGCCGGGTCTCGAATCGTGAATCACCAGCCATGCCTGCTGCTATGTCGGTCTTCCATTTCGCTTACCCAGCGCGACGAACTGCAGTTATTCAGCGCGCCCGACGCACCACTTCGTGAGGCCTTGAAGGAAAACGGTAGAATCTGATGTTGGGATTCAGGCCTTCTTGTTCATGGCAGCCCACGACGCAGCAGTAACGACGGTGACGCTTTTTCGAGGCTGAGCTAGGTCTCTCCGGATCGGCGTCGCCGATGTCTTCTGCTTCCAGCATTACGTCCCACGGCACACGGAGAGTCCGTTTTCGTATAACTATAGGCTGCGGCCAGCTCGCAGCCTGGTCGCCATGGTCTGTGAGAAGTGACGAGCCTTTTCGCACTCGAAACAGGGCAGAAAAAAGTGCGAATCGACGCAAAACGCGGGCTAGAAACGTGCGTCGCCACAGCCAGGGCTCAATACTATCCAAGCTGGTACTAGTACTACCCAGATGACGTTTTTCGCCGCCACCAGGCGCCGCTACTATACCTCAAACTCCAGCGCAAGACGCCCATACTTCCCTAGAAATGAGATTTAAAATACTCACCATTCAAACATTCATAAGGTTCTATGAGTCTACAATAAGAAAGTCCCAGTCGATCTTTATCAGTCAACCAGCTTTATTTTTTGGAGTCTCGTGGCCTCGGTTTCACACACCACAGGTGAATAAAACAAAATCGTTATTAAGTCCGTTAAATGTACGTCTAAATGATATAATCGCGGTAAGCAGTATCCCAAATTCATTGGTTATTACTTATGAAAACATATATACCCCAACCATGCGAAGCAACCTTCCCTTAATAATCTTAACGGCTTACTCCAGGATCACTTGGACCAGCTCCACACAAATGTAATTATAGCAATAGGTGTTTCGCAGAGTGAGGAAAAGGCCGGGGTTGGAATTTTTTCATCGGCAGAAGATTGGTATTTTTCTGTTCGGCTCCCCGACTACACTCCAATATTCCTAGCGAATTCCTAGCTGTTGTCCTAGCTTTGGGTAAGCTACAGTCTTCCACAACAACCGCGGTAATATTAACAGACTCTTTATCCTTGTGCACCTCACTTACTGCTCCCGGCAAGTCGCATATAGTAAAAAAAAAAAAAAAATTGCACTCATTGGTTCCAACTCATGTGCGGAGTTTTCGATTGGTATGGGTACCTGGTCACAAAGGCATATTTATGAATGAAGCGGCAGATAGTCTGGATAAGGTTTCTATTACAGGCCCTGTGTGTTCCCTTCTTCCAACGACGGGTTTCATAACACCTGTCAGGTTTAGAACTACACCCTTATGGCATCAAAATCAAATCTAGCATCATCCACCGAACTGCACCACTTACAATTCCCTTGGAGCAGGAACTTTTGCAAATCCAGACAGACAGGAGTGGCATTAACAAGACTGCGATGTCGAGTCCCACGCCTAAATTTCTACATGCACCGATCTTGTCTGGCGATTTCCTCTTTGTGCCATTTCTGTAATGGATTAGAAACGATCGACCATTACTTACTGGACTGCCGGCGTTTCTCCTCCCTAAGAAAAAGGACATTGCAAATTGCAATGCGACAGCTCGCCCTGCCATTGAACACTCTGGAACTGCTGTCTTTCGGAGCTTCTGTGCTTGGACACTCGCACAGGAATGTATGCATCGCCATAGAGAAATTCATTGCTGACTCAAACCGATTTCATTGTTAAGCATATCATTCCATTTAAATTTACCTTATTGCCTCTTTTTACTAGTATGTATACTTTTTATGTATTTATTGTTCACTGAATCGTCTCAGAATTTAATATATTCACCAAAATTATACGTTTGCTAAATTTATTCACTTAGCACATATATAAAATCTGCCCGACTCTTAGCCGATCCCCGTGAGTGGGCATGCGCCAAAGACAATACGGACGCATCACAAAATTTAGAGAAGGCTGGTGTTGGCATCTTTTCGAATCAACTCAACTGGTCTTTTGCTCTCCGTCTCGCTGATTACACTCCAATATTTCTTGCAGAATTTCTGGCAGTTATTCTTGCCATCCGAAAATTGGGTCCACATAATTCTAAGGTAATAGTTGTTACAGATGCGCTTTCGGTCTGTACACATTTAACTTCCAATAATCAGTCACACCTACTGAGTATATTTTCGACTCTTGCCCCAGAAAATTTATCCGAAGTCCGCTTTGTCTGGGTCCCCGGACATAGTGGAATCTTTTTAAATGAATCAGCTGACTCGCTCGCTTCGACATCACTAAATGGTCCGGTCATAAATATTCTTCCTGATTTCGCTTTTATAACAGGAGCTAGATTTAAACGCCTTTTATTGCTGAGTTGCCATGACTCGTCCATACTTTCTTCAGACGATTTTCAACATTTAAAATTTCGGTGGAACACGAGCAAGTGCCTTTCACGCCAATGTGAGGTGACGCTGTCAACTTTTCGCTGCAGAGTTCCCCGCCTAAATTTTTATCTTCATAGATCCGGTTTATCAATCACTGATCTCTGCTCGTTTTGTAATCAACCGGAGACTATTGACCATTTCTTTCTTTCTTGCCACTGCTTCTCCTCCCTCCGTAGAATGTTTCTGTTATTTCCAAGCAGTAATCTGGGTTTGGCACTTACAACGCCAAACATTTTGTCTTTTGGGGCCTGTCAATTAGGCACAAGTCAGGGCTCTATGATCACTGCTGTTCACAAATTTATTGAAGCATCCGGAAGGTTACGCTGCTAGGGCACCGACCGTGGGACATTTTACTTTGTTATTTTTGTAGTTAGTTTTCTCTTAATTTTTATTAAGTTAATTTAAGTATAGGACATCTTAAAATCTGTGTTAAGGAGTTACCAAAATCTTAATTTTGATTATTCACCTTTACCATTTTGTTCGTTGTTAGGTGCGTGTTTTATTTTATCCAGTGTGGCCAATCCCCCTCGTGGGTACGAGCCATGTTTTGAGGCAACAACAACAACAACAACAATAAGGTCATCATCACCATCACCGAATGGGCTCCGGTGCCCTTGGAACACCTTACTGCTGATCTTTTGTTTCTGCAACGTGCTAACCGCTACCCCTATCGACGCATATTAAGGGGGGGGAGGATCCTTCGACACCAAGATCTCCCAGATCCGGTGAGACGTCGACATTTTATTGCCCTTGGACATTTCGAGGCAAGCAGGCCGCCGCACTAGACCTAACTTAGGCGCCGCGCGATAGCATCGCTTGCCGCTCATGCCCACCGCACTACTGCCGTGAAGATGGCTGCCCGAGACCCCATAATTGCCGCAGCAGTGGACGAAACCACACCAGCCGCCGCATTGTATTACGAACCGAGTCAAGAAAACCAAGATGGGACTTTGTTTCTCGTGGCCCGAAAGCGCAAGAAAGAGGTCCAGGCTACGTCAAGCTTGCCACCCAACGGTGAACCTGCACAGCAAGGCCACCCACATCTGACATTGCGCAATAAGGGCTCGCAGCTGCCCCCGCTATCGTTCGACGACTTAAAGGTGGTCTTCCGACCGAGAGATGGACTGAATCTGGGTGATTGGCCGCAGCACTCTATGGCCTGAGCCATAGGCACGGCGGCTGAAACAAACGAGAGCAGCCTCCAACAGCTAACCATCCGCATACGCCGAGAGCAGAACGTCGCAGTGGTCGGCACACCGGACGAAGAACTAGCCGCCAGACTGCAGCTGATCAAGGCTATATATGCTTGGCAAACAGGCAGTGCAAGGTTCAGGCCTACGTGGCTGCTCCTTATGCCTCCAGCAGATGAGTCATCTCCGGCATATATAGAAAAGAACACCACGCCGACAACGCTGATGGCGAACTTCCGATCCCCGATGGCTCAGGTCCTGCATGCAAGAATGATGGGAAATTCAAGCACGGCCATCGTCACGTTCTCTGGCATTCGGGTTCCTCGGTACATCTACTATTACGGAGCAGTATACCGGTGCAACATTCATAAACCCGGACAGCAACTGTGCTGCGTGTGCCCCTCCGCGGGTCATCGAGCGGATGTTTACCCATCGCCAGATAAACCCCGGTGTACTGCGTGCGAAACCATCAACCGCTCCGAAGATCATGATTGCATGCTGAAATGTTTCCATTGTGGCACCCCGCTACTGACTCCCGATGTCCCACAAGGCAACGAGAACCCTTTAACAAAAGCCACGTGTTCCGAGAGCAGCAGAAAATGGCGGATCAACGAATCCAGTACGACAGGAAGTCCAGCAAGGTGACGACATTCAACATTGCGGCTCCTACGACGACTGGTGCAACACGTGGTCGTCCCCGCAACCGATCCCGGGCCACAGCCAGTCCCAAAGTCGTACCCGACCGATCCCAGGGGCCACAGGTCGTCCATGGACCAGAAGCAGCCACGGAGTCGAAGCCGATATGGGAGCCGCAGCCAGACGCGCAGCAGAAACAGCTCCCGAAAGAACCTCAGGCCGCATCGACGAAGACGCCTGACCAGCACTCCAGAAAGGTGAGAACGAAGAAAACCACAACGATGAGTTGGTTAACGCAGTTTCGCCCTCTTTCCTCCTCCCTTCCTTCACTCCCGTCCGCAAAACAAACAGACATAACAAACCACCTCCTGTACAAACCATTCTACTCACCCAGGAAGTGGAATGAGTTTCTCACCCGAGAAACTCACTCACAGTTCCTGCACCAAACAATAAGTGTTCGAAATGAGGAAGTGGCGTCTGTTTTGAGAGAGGAGACGCAAAAAAATGAAGGAAGAGATTATAGCCGATGTCAAGCACATGCTACAACAGATCATATAAAAAGGCAAGACTGACATGAAGCAATTTATTAGCGCAACCTTCAGCCAGCAAAACGACTCTCTCCCGCATGACACTAACGCCACTCGAGATCCACGAAGGTCACACCCTTATACCCGTCCGGCTCGTACAACAACACCTGCCCTCTCTATCGAGACGGCATCAATTAACCATGGCCAGCAAACATAAGAGAAGCGCTACTACACGCTTCCGAGTGTGACAATGGAATTGTAAAGGGAAGAGGGGCACCCTCACACAATTCCCAGCCACACAGACTCACCCATTAGACATTATAGCACTTCAAGAAGTACACAGCACTTCCACACTCACTGGATACAATGCGTACACAGACAAGCGCGACACCTCCAAACCACCACTAGCTGCCACACTTGTGTGCAAACAAAGCACAGTGATCGAACACACGCTCGAAAGCTCCCATATTCCTCATGTACTCTTAGAAATTGTACCCAGGAATCGATATCAAACCAGCTTGTTTTTACTTGACATCTACAGTGCACCTAAATCACGACGGGACGACTTCGGACATCTTTTTTCGGCCGCCATCAAATAAGCCAAAAAATTGATTATTCTGGGAGAGTTCAATGCGTCCAACCCAGCCTGGGGGTACCAAACAGAAACTCCACAAGACCGCCGTCTAGCTCACGCCATAACCCGTCATCGATTCAGTCTGCTGATAGGTTAGAACCTGACACACCAACGAGGGCCAGTATTTTGTAGCGATGCCTTTTCGATGCCAATGTCTTTTCGCGCTATTCGCGCTTGGTCAGTGGTCAGAGCGACGGTCCGCTCACGTTATCAACGGGATCAGCCGGCCGTGAGCGGTGGATGATAAGACTAGTATAGAATAAGGCATGACGCATCGCTACAAAATACTGGCCCAGAACGGGTAAAAGCGTAAACAGAGATACCTGCCGCGACCTAACAATGGTCAAGGGGTTGACTTAATGCTCCTGGAACAACCTAATGGATAACCTAGGCAGTGACCACAGCATTCTAGCCCCAGAAGTCCAACTGGTGGCCATACGCACCCCAGAACGTGCAATCAAAATAACGAACTGGGACGCTTTTCGGCGCAACATAATAAAGTCTCAACAATACGACACGCCCTCCGTACACAAGTGGACACAACAGCTGCAAGCAGATTTTAAAGAGAGAGAGAGAGACAAACATGCTTTAATGTGATGCTGCAGATGTTAGCCTGGCTATTCGCCTGATTTGCTACTCCAGGTGCTGGGTGATGATTATGATATCATAATCATCATCATCATCAGCCTATATTTATGTCCACTGCAGGACGAAGGCCTCTCCCTGCGATCTCCAATTACCACTGTCTTGCGCTAGCTCATTCCAACTTGCGCCTGCAAATTTCCTACTTTCATCACCCTAGCTAGTTTTCTGCCGTCCTCGACTGCGCTTCCCTTCTCTTGGTATCCATTCTGTAACTCTAATGATCCACCGTTTATCCATCCTACGCATTACATGGTCTGCCCAGCTCCGTTTCTTTCTCTTAATGGCAATTAGAATTAGAATTAAAATAGAATATTAAAATTCATAATCTAATATCAAATCTAATTGATTGATTATGATATATAGAGTGAGAAACATTTAGCAGTACATACAGTCAAACGCACACACACACACATTGCAATAACGGAGACACCGGATGTGCACTACTAGAGCACTACTCAACTCAACGCACACAATCAACACCGTCCGCACTATGATCCACTAGGAACAAATGAATGATGACGCTCTCCTCAAAACACTGTAACAGAGATACATAGCTACAGGTCCCCGACCGGAGTACAAAGACTATCCACACGAGGAAGAAACCCAATTGGACCCCAGTAGTACAGAGACAGAAGTGAGGGCAGCCCTGCACGGCATAAGACATAACACGGTACCCGGAGCTGGCAGCATTGAACAAGTGCTACTACGCAACCTCGACGATCATGCCATCGCGCAAATCACTGCATACTAAAACCACATTTGGAAAAACGGAACGCTTCCACAAGAATGGCGACACGCCGATATTACATTAATTCCGAATCCCGGAAAACCCTTGTCCCTCCAAAATCTCAGACCCATTTCCTTCACTTCGTGTATAGGCAAACTCTTCGAACACGTAGTTGTTATGCGCCTCCAGCCTTACCAGGAGGCGAACCAATTCTTCCCCAATACCTTATTTGACAATCGACCAGGTCTGTCGGCGCAGGACATATTCCTGCAGCTTAAGGAGGATGTTGTGGATGGTCCGAGTACAGCTCAAACCAGAGCAATTTTTGCGCTGGACCTCAAGGGGGCCTTCGACAACGTCTCATATGACCTTATTCTAAACAATCTTGCATTCTCCCGATGCGGAAAGCGCATTTATGATTATACCCGAGCCTCTTTATCTGACCACACGGCCACTATCGGCCTTGGTGAAATTCGGTCAGATATAAAACTTTCCGGTAGAGGAACTCCACAGTGTTCGGTTCTCTCACCCACCCTATTTAACGTAGCGATGGCAAAGCTACCACCGCTCCTCGACAAACTTCCGAGCGTGAAATAAGGATATAGTTTTATCGTCCGTATGGGCGTCTTGCGCTGAAGTTAGAGGTATAGTAGCGGCGCCTGGTGGCGGCGAGAAACGTTATCTGGGTAGTACGAGCTTGGGTAGCATTGAGCCCTGGCTGTGGTGAAGCGCGTTTCTAGCCCGAGTTTTGTGTCGATTCGCACTTTTATTTTCTGTCTTGTTGCGAGTGCGAAAAGGCTCGTCACTTCTCACGGACCACGCTGCGTGCTGGCCGCAGCCTAGTTTTACGAAAACAGACTCTCCGTGTGCCGTGGGACGTAATGCCGGAAGCAGAAGGAATCGGCGACGCCGATCCGGAGAGACCTAGCTCGAAAAAGGCGGATACCTAGCTCGGAGAGACCCAGCCTCGAAAAAGAGTCACCGTCGTTACTGCTGCGTCGTGGGCTGCAACGAGCAAGAAGGCCTGAATCCCAACATCAGATTCTACCGTTTTCCTTCAAGGCCTCACGCGGCGGAGCGTCGGGCGCGCTGGATAACTTCACTACCCCACTACGAGCAGCACAGCTATAGGTTCGAGTTAAATGTGCTCATCCTTGACTTCAAGCCAACACGTTAACGTAGCGCAGCAAGGCAGTATTGATTACAGCTCATCGATGTTCGAGCGCTGTCATAAAGAGCTACATCAAGCAAGCAGCGCACGAGCTCGCCGCGCTGCAGTGCGCCATTCGCACGTATACGTTACTGCGACCTCATACGCATTGCATCAGTTATTTATCAGTTGCTGAAGGGACAGATGGCCGCTACTAAAGCACAGCATACTACATGTTTAGCGGCATACAGTCAACAAACATTGCAGGAGGGGCCCGCCGTTTCGCGGCACTGATTTCGAAAGACCGCTGCCGTCGCGGCGCGGACCGTCGTGCGCTCGAGCAGTTCCGTACGCATGGTGTCTGCTTATCGCTGCTGCGAATTCATCTATAGCAAGCATTTCCTCGGGTTTGTGCGCCTGAATATAGCAGCGTGCAAACCTTACCAGAATTTGAACTTCGTGCGCGACACGCTTCACTTGCGATTGACACCGCGCTAAAACTTCGCCGCTTATTTCTTGAACGGAGTACACGTATTCGGCGTTCCATAATTTCTTGCCTTTACGCAGCGTGCCACCGCTGAAAAAATCTTCGGTGCCCGATATTCGCTGCAGGCCGTGGTGCAACACAACCGAAACTGGCGGGTCCATATTGTAAACGTACTTTCCGAAGCAGACTACCGAGCTTGGTACTACCCAGTTCAGGACAGAGGGAGCTTTTTAGCACCATTTTCGCAGCGCCCACTGGGCAAAGCAGAAGCCCCATAAGCTTGCAAACATAGGCACACTAACTAAATAACAAGCATGGTGTCACGCGCGCACAAGCAAACTGAACGTATCTCACTCGATGACCGCGGAAACTAGCTGTCGAAACGCTGGAGTGAGCAGCAGCTGCAGCGAGCGAAGAGATTCGTGCCGACGCTCTCATCAACGCGATCTTAGCCGCGAAAACGCAAGGAGGGTGGACCATGCTCCCGCCGCAGATGGCTTTCAAGATGCAGCCGCGCGTTCGCGGCGCAGAACGCCCCCTCGAACCTTCCATATCGGCGGTACCGCGCAGCCGCAGTAAAGCGTGGCCCCTCCACCTGCCCCCCCCCCCCCCCCCGGGGACTTCCGGCCCGGCGGGAGCGCGCGGCCCCTCCACCTCCCTACCCTCCCTCCCGAGTGTTGTGCTTGACTAGAATGCGCGCTTCCTTCCCGCTTCCCGCTCTTGTGTGCGCGAGCCGCGATTGCCGGCTCACTGTCGCATGTTTTCACTCGCACTAAAACTCGCACATACAGCGTACGGCGCGCGGCGACAATTTTATTGCCCGTGAACTTTATACGGAACCTCACGGCGACGGCGATGACGACGGCAGAAATTCGCCAAGAGTGTTCATACAATTTCTATCGCAATAAAAACGCAACAAGGCCGATATACCACCAACCGTCACATTGCATATCAATGGCAACCTTATTCCAAGGGTAGACAGACTCCGTGTACTAGGCCTTCACATACAATACAACGGGAAGTCGACACATACCCTACATGTACTCCGCCAACAAATCACCCGAGTAGCGCACATGATAAAGCGCATTACGAACCGCCGACAAGGACTCCAAGAAAACGATGTACTCCGAATCGTGCCAAGCCCTCATAATTAGCAGATTAACCTACCACCTCCCCTATCATAACCTGTCTCATACCGAGACGAACCAGATGGACACGGCACTAAAGGCAGCGCTGGGACATACCCCCAACATGCGTCCACGCAACTCCTACTACGACTCGGTGGTGCACAACACCATCCGAGAGCTAGTGGATGGTCACCATAACAGCCATTTGTAACGTCTCTCTCCCCCCCCCCCTCACACACACATATTATTCCCTTAACCGAGAAGATGCCGTCGCATGGCGTCAGCTTCAAACGAATTCATCCCTTGTCTCCTTTATCTTCACCTCTTCCACCCCACATAATATCCCTCATGCTGTCTCTAGTGTGGGGCAAAGTATGTCTATATATATTTAAATCACTATACCACAGTATATCCCTGCACCTGGCAATGCCCACACACTCCGGGTTACTCCCCTATTCATTCACCGTCACCTTCCTCCTGGGAGGCTGCGCTGACCAGCTTAAACCCGCAAGAGCAGCGACGGCTGATCCAGCGGGCACGCGGAGTGGCGCGAGCCAATGTGGCCCTGGACTAAGGGCTCCACCCTGCGAGGAAGTCACCCCACCTCATTAGTAATAAACGTTTTCTCTCTCTCTCTCTCTCTTTCTCATCACTAGCGCGCGGCGGGCCTACCCTGGCGTGATGCACACAGCGGGGAGCAGTAGCGCACCCAGGATCTCTGCCAGGGGGGGGGGGGGGGGGGGGGGGGGGGCAGTTTGCCAATACCATCTAAACAGCACTAATTTCCATTTCTTCACGGGAAATTGTCAAAAAAATGCGCTTTTTGCAAGTGTGCAGACGATTGCGCGTCTTACATCTTAGTTGCAGTACTCAAATGCGCAAGGAAAGAAAAGGGGTTAAATAAAAAAAAAGGGGGGGGGGGGGGGTTAAGTCGGCCTCAGGGAGGGGGGGGTTACAACCCCCGACCCCCCCCCCCCCCCCCCCCGTCGGTGCGCCAATGGCGGGGAGACACGCTGGCGCGTTTCTCGGCAAACCCAGCTTACTTGACGTAGTGTTGTTAGACTGACACTAAACAGCTTAACAGACACCGACACCGTAAAGAGCAGAAAGCGTACGCGTCCACTCGTTATGGCTTTCACTAAAGGTACCGATTTTTGTCCAATAATTTATCACATATCCTCGGCGCCGAATCGTGCTATGTGGAGAGCATAGAGATCATGAGTACGTTCATCGTTCTGTATACTACAAAATGCTCCTTCGATTGCATTGATGTTTTCTTTATGAGACAATAGCAGCGGCGTCCTCCAAGGCCCCCTCAAAATTTTGTTTCTGTTTACCCTTAGTAAGTGGCTTTTAAATGAGGGTGAAGAAAAAAGTGCAGCACTGTAACTGTCTCTCGATATGAGGTCACCTCGACAGCACTGCACGGGGGAGGGATAATGGGAGTTAAAGGGTGAGGAGTGAAATGAGGGGAGCGGTAAGACCCTGGAGAGGGGAAGAAGTAGCGAAAACGGGGCCTATAGCCGCGTGTAAAGTGTCGTGGTTTCAAAGAAATCAAGCAGAGCTGAGAAAGCTCGCTTGATTATAGAAGGGTGACCACGGGGGAAAAGGAAAACGTCCGCGTTGTCAGATGGGAGTCCAAGGCGGCGATATGCGGCTGTTAATGAGTCGCGGGCGTGGATATAGCCGGCGCACTCAAGAAGAATGTGGCTCAGGGTTTCATCTGAGCCATCGTTGCAGCTGAGGCAGACAGAACTGCCGGTGCCGGATAGTTGAGCAACTCGCTGGGCCGTTTTGGCACAACCAACGCGAAGTCGGAGAAGAAATGTCCTATCGGCTCGAGAGAGCCCCAACTTCGGAAGGGGACGAGGCGGAGCACCGGAGGCGACTCGCGCGTCGGGGTGTTTGGCTCTGATGGCATTGGAGATTGTGTGGCGGGCAGAGTCGAACGGGCAAACGAAGTCAGTAAACGGTATGTCCTGGTCGTGTGCATGTTTGGCAAGGTCGTCCGCCAGTTCATTTCCTTCGATGCCGGCGTGTGATGGGACCCATTGAAGGAGAAGGTCGCAACCATTTTGTTGAGCGTATGCGAACTTCATGGAAAGACGTTGGCCAATGAGCGGGCCTCTTTCCCCTTTAATAAGGGGTTTGTAGGGCGGCGCGAGAGTCGGTGAGTATGGCGACAGCAGGTGGGAGATGTTCGAGAACAAGGATCGGCAGCCAGGTCAAGTGCTGCAAGTTCAGCCAGAGTTGAGGAGCAACTGCCGCGAAGGCGACACTGTTCGCGGGTTGACAGCGCTGGGATGGTGCAGGCTGCTGCTGCGGAGCCGTTCTTGAGAACCGAGCCGTCGGTGAATACTTTTACGCGGCCAAAAAGTCTTTCATTCCAAATGAAAAGCAAAAACGAAACGCAGACGTTAAGGAGAGCAGCAGTCGGCACAAGGAGAAAAGAAGGAGGAGGAGGTAGCGACGAGCGCTTCGACCAATCAGCGCCGTGGGCTCCCATGCACGGCGCTAACCATGCTGCAGGCTGACCTCGCAAGAAGCGGTATCCCACTGCATCGGGTTGGCTGGCTTGGTGGCGGGAGCAAGCGCCGTTGGAGTCGTACACGTGGGTTTTCTCGGTAGACACGGTAACGGCGTCTCGCGTTTGAATTTGTGCCACTGTTTTCGCCCCTGTCAACATGCAGACCGAGGTAGCCGATGTGTGAGTATAATTGTTGTTGTTGTTGTTGCCTCAAAACATGACTACTGAATCTGTGCTCTTCCTAATAGCATCGGTTTTTTTTTTTTTTTTTTTTTTTCGTAGCCGTCATTGTGTGGCTGCTGCTCAAAGTTACGCTTTCGTCGCGCGCTGCTGTGTTTCGCGTGGCTCCGGCTGTTGTTATTTGCGTCTGCTTGTGGACCATGAGCGTGTACCTTGATGATCTTGGGGTGGTTGTGTCGTCTCATCACATTCTTCGCTGTTGTCGTTTCTGCCTGTCGCGGAGGCATCGTCTAGGTGTTGCAGAATTGTTTTGCCAGACTCCGGGGTTTATAACACCGGCAAACGGAGCACCGGAGATTATATTAAAACAGGCGGTGCAGGATCTCCAAGGCACTTAAGGGGCAGCGAAGGATCAAAGCTGGAACCAGGGCGGTTCGTGGTTTGGGGGCCGCGGAGGCCGAAGCGTACGGGGAGATGTTTTCGCATACAAGATGGCTGTCCGCGATAACGGAAAGCCAAGATGGCTGTCCGCTATAGCGGAAAGCCGATCTTGTACGCGACGCGGAGGCCTGGCGAATCCTCAACCCACGGACAAAGTTCCAACTTTGGTGTCTCCGTTGTCCCTTTGGTGTTCTAGGCGCCCCATAAGTATACTAAATAACGGCACGTTGTTTACACTTTGTACTTGCGCAAATTCTATTTTCCCTCGCGGCCTGCCAATATGTCTGAAGCTAGCATTAGTTTGGAGATGCGATGACGCGCGCGCAAGAAAAAAAAAGGAAAAAAAAAAAAAAAAGAAGCGTGGGTCTGAACCATGAAGAAAGGAATTTGTTTCCTCCCTCCATGGCCTGAGCCCATAGTTTAGTTAAAATATAGCGTCGCCACTAAAGCATGGTGTGCTGCTTGTTATACTCCGCTTCGTGTGGTGCGGCTGTCTCTGCCGTCAACTGTAACATGTGCAGTTACCCTGGAGAGGATGTGTTGTCCATGAGTTTGCGGATGTCGTAGGAAGAGTTTCTTCTTCAGTACATGCATGCGATGAGTACTTGACAGAGGTGCGCAACACCGATGACTATACTTTGGCTACGTAGTTATTTCTCTGCGTCGATTGTGAGCAGCTGGAAATTGTATACATCGCATACACCTTGTACTGAACTATATCGCACGGTTCGTAAAATTTAAACATGATTTCTAAAACAGTTATCATCAAGTGAATGAGCGACACTCAGTCTATTTAGGTTCCTGTGACCTAATATTACCACTTATCTTTTAATAGATGTTACTTTCGACACGTTACTTTCTAAATATCCGGCATCAGAGTGCTACTACGTGCAATGGCGTTCGAGTTGTCAGTTTCCTAAAAGCGTCCGCCCTCTAGGCTCTAGCAGTTAGGAACGATCTTAACCGGACCTACAGTTCATATTTTTTTAGCAAATTTTAGGTGTGGATATTTCGAAGCGGTGCTAATTTGAAGATTTGTGCTGAGCAGACATGACTTCACTACTTCTCAGGCTTCACTATTGCAGGTGAAACAAATTCAGTGCACAAAATGAAACCACACAATTAAAGCCAGTTGGTCCTAGCGACACTTTCGACATACTTCTTACCGTAATGTGCTATACGAAAGGCATTGGAGTTTTTATTATTATTATTATTATTATTATTATTATTATTATTATTATTATTATTATTATTGCGTGAGCAATTATAAGGACACTCCAGGCGAATTTCCGGCGTCGCCGTCGGCCCTATGTTCCGTAAATGTCCAAGTGCGATAACATCGCGTCCGCGCGCCGTATGCTGTATGCGAGCGAAAGCTTGCGAGGGTGAGTCGAGAAGGTCGGTGTCTTGATGCGGCCGTGTCTTCTCGCGCTCGCGACGAAGGAAGGCGCGTAGGGTGCCGCTGTCTTCATATGCGCTCAAGAAGGGAAGGGGGGGGGGGGGGGGGGCAGGTGTGCGCATACCCTGTTATGTTCTACTGTGTGGTGTGGTGGCTGAGCGCGGCCGCGCGCCTCCTCTTTTGGAGGCAATATGCGGTGGGTTCGAAGGCTAGCGGACCTGATAGCTGATGGCTTCGTGTGCACTGTGTTCTCGCGCGCCTAGTGAATAGGGAATTGGAGTCGGCGAGATTGCGAAGGAGACGATTGGAGACTTTGTCCTCACCCGTAAAAGTATTGCTTTGGAGAGCCGAAGTTCATGAAGAGTGAAAGGATCCGAAAGATTGGGATTGATTGAGGGGGCTCCTGGGTATAATCTGGGTACGTTAGTTGTATGGGGCAATGTAGGTGTCGGGGAGATCTTGATAGAGAGCTTCCACTGTGTCAGAAGCATTAAAAAGGGAGTGAAGGAGACGCCATGGCAGAGCCGAGATGCATGACAATGGGTAGACAATCGCAAGTGTGAAGTCAGCGCTCTCGCGTAAGTGTGTCGGAAAGCACGTAAACGGCGGTTGCTTTCGTTGCGGCGCCAACGTTTCGGAAGGCCTCGCCGAGCATCCCAAAGATAAAGGAGAGTTTGATCGGGTGGCGCATCCGACGCGCTGGTCTCGAGTCCATGTGGTGTGAGCGTCAACACAAGTGTGTAGCGCATGAACCCATTCCTACAGTGTGGAGGCAGTTGGGGCAGCCCGACGCACCCGTCTCACGCGGGACCAGTTCGTAATACGTGTGGATTTCGGCGGCGCTTGAATGCTTTGGTGTGTAGCGTGGTGATAAGAAGAGTGTGGTCGCTTGTGAGCCTGTCGTCGGTGTTGTTCCACGTTGCCATCAAGGGATCACGTGTAAAGTTCAGATCCGGCGTTGTGTCCCGTTGAACCGATTTTTTATAACGCGTGCTATTATCTGGTTCGTTAAGTAAAATAAAGGAATGATCGCTAAACGTTTTTAGAAGGTGAGTGCCTTTAGGGGTGTTGCTTCGGTAGCCCCAAGCTGTGTGCGGGGCGTTAAATGAGACGCGAAAAGAGGCGAGCAGAGCGTATGCGAAAGGCGTCATCTAAGGATGCACGAGGGGGCAATAGACGTTAGTGAGAAAACCGCAAGGGGTAAGAGAGGTTCCGGCGAATGGTGAGGTAGGATGGGATGTCCTCTATCGCCATGAGAACCTTGCCTACATAGCTGAGGTGCGAGTAGGGTGAGAGCCAAAAGTTAAGCCAGTTCCACGCTTGTGAAATCTGATGAAACAGCGGAGCTCTGCAAGCGTGGGTGTATAGCGTAAAATAATGACGAGAAAACGTGGGTGTGTAGCGTAGTGGGTATGACGCTCGCCTTCGGACCGTGAGTACCCGGGCTCAAATCCCGCTTGGTCAAAAGCGCTGTTCTAAAGAGTTGTGTAGGTCTAAGGCTTCTGTGAAAGCAGCAGGACTGGCGATGAGAGGGCATGCCGCAAGGCGTTGCTCAATAACTTGCCTCCAGAGAGGCGTAGCCCAATTGGTTGGAGTGCAGCGAGTTAATCTCAGACGGAGAGGAGGTCTGTCGATTAAGAGCACTGGAGCTACTTCTTGAGTAACGGTGGTGGGTGATGTGTTGGAAAAATGTATCTCTGTATTAATAGCCGGAGCCATGGCAGATGGCTGAAGAATGGGCTGCCTGGTTGACATGCCTGAGAAGAGTTCCGCTGCAGCCCGTGAGGTTGGGGCGGCCTGGCTCGCGGGTCCACTGGGTGAGCGGTGTGGGGTCTTGGAGCTGCTCCTGGTGTGGTTGGTGCGAGCGTGTCGCAGTCGAAGCCGGTGTTTTGGCGATGTATACCGCCCGTGTAGGCGAGGTAGCCAAGGACATGAATTGCTGGCGAGCTAATGGCTGTATCGTATATTGCCTGTTCCGTATATTACGCACGCCGTCTGAGTCTCCGTCTGCGCCGTCTGTTACTGGAGACGAAGTCTGCGTCTCCGGCTCCGTGCAGACCGCGATAGATACGCAGACGGCATTCGTAATCCGCTTGACGGAGGGCGCATTCTGCAGTAGCTTGGACTTCGCAGCGAGGATCTCCAGCTTGTTCGTCCCTGCCGCAGTGAAGGCAGCCCGTGCGGCAGGCGTGAGATTGGTTCGGCGAGTCTAATGTAAGTCCACATGTAAGGCATTTTATAACTTCGGTATTGGGGCATATATCCGCACCGTAACCGAGGCTGGAACAGACGGAGCAGAATTGTGCTCGAGGCTCGTATGGGGCACAGCGCACCATATGTATCACGCGCCGATAGTTTTCCCAGCGTCGAATTTGGGAGGTGTTGGGCGGAGTGGCTTGATAGACGCCAGCAGCTAGTTGGAAGTTGGGGATGGTCAGATGATCCGCTGCCAAAAGCTTTGCATTTACAGCAGGGGTATTGCAGGTGAGCAGTGCAATGTTTCCCTCAGGTAGGATGCGAATAAGGCTTGAGCGTAGTTCTGCCTCACTTAGCAGTGATGTCAGCTCTAGCGAGCAGTAAGTGTTCACCTAGTGGACATGTCCATTTCGTCTGCTGCTGAAATTCTGATTGGCTGGGCTCGGTTATCTGGCTAGACTGAGGAGGATCTCCTGCTTGCGGGAGATCCCCTCAGTTTAAGGCTTCTGCGGCTCTTACTGTCTCCCGGGCCTCGAGCGCTGACCGGCTGCAATTCAGCAATTGCAGCATGGTCCCTAAAGTAGTCGCTTTAAGTGTTTATTGAGGAATATTAGTTAATTAGATAATTGTACCCAATTTCTGATGACTGTCAGATTGGCCACGAAAAAAAAAAAAGCTTTCTTCTACTTTTATTCTTTCGGTTCAAGCGTCACTTAGCAATCATTACATTTTCTTACGTTACGTATTTGCCCGTGTGGTGCTTTTATTCAAAGCGTTGCATGTTCTACATTGATTCGTCGTAAAGTGAAGATATGAAGGTATAGGCCTAGAAGAGGGGTGGGAGGTGAGGTCCTGTGTGATCTTTGCCCCCCCCCCCCCCCCCCAAAAAAAAAACAAAAAAAACAAAAAAAAACATGTCGTTTGTGGCTCTTAGCGCAGTTTTAGTCCTTGAGCTGGATTACTCGAAGAAACGGACAGGATTAGCTCGAGAAATGAAATGCGTAATTGATTAATGAACAAAATATCACTCATTTGTTCTTAACGAAGTACTTCATGGCGCATATTGCAATTCACGCATTATAGCCGATGTGATTGCAAGGAATATCCGCTTGGAACGAAATCTCATGACAGCAGTTCAAGAGATACGCCGTCAAATTTTAGTAAAAATGCACCGTTGTTCCACTTTTTTCAACAAAACGCCGTTTCATGCTTTGAAACACAAAAATAACTGGAATGCCAAGGCATTTTGTCCGACACTTTGGGAATGAATATCTCGAAACTGGTGGTGTTATCCTCAGAATTCGTTCCAAGGGGATACTCCTTGCGAACTCACTGGCTACAATTCGTAACTTGCAATGTGCGCCGTAAAATAATTGTTCAAAACTTAATTAGTGAAATCTTGTTAATCAGTCGACTACTCATTTCGCTTTCTCGTAAATCGTGCTGAAGATTAGAATTGTGCTATCTGCCAACAGGAGAGTAGGACATACGTTCTTTTTGCACTATATGTAAATTACTGACGTTTGGGCTGGTGGACGAGCGGTCCACCAGCGGAAACGTCAGCAATGTATTGTGGAAAAACGACGTATGCCGTTCCCTTTTCTATAAAATTGTACCTCCGGGGCCAGCGTGGTTCCTACACTACTGTGTATGTGTGTATGTATATATATATATATATATATATATATATATATATATATATATATATATATATATATATATATATATATATATATATATATATTATCTCCTGAAGAAGTCGGACTTTCGCCCAACAGGCGAAGCATTCATTGCGATAGCAAATCATTAGATAGCTATAGGAAGTAAGTTTAATCGTTTTATCAGCTGCATAAACTGCTCTAAACATTTGCTTACACACTAAATTAACAAGCACGTTGTCACGCGCGTACAGGCAAGCACGAGGACATCTCACTCAATGACCGCGGAGAGTCGCTGTCACAACGCTATACGCTGGCGTGATAAAGAGCGGCAGCAGCGGCGAGCGAATTCCCCTTCGTGCTGCATATTGCTTCAACGCGAACTAGGCGCGCGGAGCTAGAGTAGAAAAAAGGAGATGCGCCCATCTCTCCGCCTTCCTCCCTTGCGCGCGCGAGAAAACACCGCTGCATCACGCCACCGTACTTCTCGGCTCACCTTCGCAAGCTTTCGTTCGCACCTACAGCATACGGCGTGTGGCCTCGATGTTATTGCATTTGGGCTGTATACGGAAAGTCACGGTGACGCCGACGGCGGAAATTCGCCTGTATAGTGTCCATATAATAAATATAGGGGCGTACGGTCGAATATTCGAAACTTTAGAATAACATAGCGAATAGTGTCCTACTCGATTCGGTCTTCGAATCGAATAGTCACTATCCGTAAGTACGAATGTTTTTCAAATACTTTTCGAATATTTCAGGACGTCAACTGCTCCCAATTAAACATAAAGTTGGAGCAGAAGTACGGTAAATGTTCACCCCCGCGGGCCATGTACATACATAAAACATGAAGACTTGCGTAGTGGAGCAGGCTACGTGGAGTAGGTACGTACACTTTACGGGCTATGCAGCGTTCATCCGCATTCTCTGAAGAGTCGTCGGCATGCGAGGAAACTTTTGCTCGTTTGCTCCTAATGCTTCATTTCTGCTTTTAGTAAACGACGCTTCAAAATGTAATATCTAGTGACAGAAACTTGCTAACTTTAAGTATACTAGGAGGTGAACATCGTTTTATAATAATTGTGATATAGGCTGTTCATTATTCGAAAACTGTTCGTTATTCGATTCGCTTCTGGCATTATTCGATTGTTATTTGGATTCGGACTCAAAAGTCACTATTCGCACACCCCTAAATAAAAATAATTGTGCTCGGTAGAAAAAGGCGCGCTTCGTTTAATTTTCATTTTCGTATCTATCAGCCGCTCTTCTTTCACTAAACATACTGACGGGAACAGGATTATAGGAACAGGATTATAGGTGCCTGCAAAAATCATTTGAATTTGCGTTTATTTCTTGCAACTCAGTTTTTGCTAGATGATATAGGTTGAGTTCACAGGTAACGCTTTTTTTTTTTTTTTTTTGGGGGGGGGGGGGGGGGGCAGCCTGAGCTGGTGGCTCTACATTGAGCCTTCGATAGCATGCGTGCGTTCTGCATAATAGATCCAAGGCATTCTGTGCGAAGCTAAGTGATTAGTTGGAAAACGTGGTTCCTAATTACTTAAGGAAACAAGATCAAGAACAGTTAAAACAAAATGGTGGTTCTGGCACGTAAATCTCCTGATTTCTTAACTTTGTTATTGCAAAAGTAAAAAAAAAAAGATACTAACTGCTCTTCATACGATTTGTCTGTTGTTGCTCTCGATACGATGATTTTATTCTAATTGCGCCATCTTACCGCTTTTTATTTATTGCACGACATTGACGATTGCTTTATTTTGTACCTGCAGTACACATCGATGGCTTTCACCTTAACCGCATTCACAATGTTCTTCGCGGGCTTTAAGTCTATACATGAAAATCGTGCTTCGTCGTGGGCTCGGCAGCGTCGTTGTGACAGCACATTCTCCACACTCACTCATTGTTTTGGCGCCCAAGTTGGAATATGCGCGTCTAGAATTTCAGCTGCTTTTGCTTTCTGTTCACCTAATATAATTGGTTTTTTTTGCTACACAAGAACTATTTATTAATCAAGAACCATTTTTACAAATCTGTAGAATTTTTTTCCTGTTTTCAACATGTGTACACGAACGCGTTAAATAAAATACCTTGCCAGAAATTTGTTACCGAGCCTTTGCTCCTGTTTTTTTTTTTTTTTTATTGCGATAGCAATTATATGGACACTTCAACCGGATTTCTGCCGTCGCCGTCGCCGTGAGGTTCCCTATAGATAAAATCTTCGCCGCGTGCCGTATGCCCGAGCGGAAGCGTGCGGGGACGCGCGCAATCACGGAAAGCGAACGCACTCATCTCCCACGCGCAAGCAAGGAAGCGGGAAGCCAGCGCCGGAGGGAGCGGGGGGGGGGGGGGGGGGGGGGGCGCACTTCCACTCTGCCAACAACCGCGCTCGTCGCTCGCTCGCTCGCACCGTCTCTTATCTCCACACGGCTCTGACCTTTATGCGCCGCGTGCATTCGCCGCTCAGTTTCCGTTGAAGCGACAGACCGCACGTACCTTCGCCGCGGCGGCGTAACCGCTTGCTGCCAGAATTTTGACGGTCGTTGTCTGCAGTCATTCAGTGTGATCTATTCATGTTTGTTTGTGCGCGCTCACACCACGCTTGTTCATTGAGTTAGTAATAAGGCCGTTTCACATGGCGCGATTTTCACACAGCGACACAGCGAATTCCGTCGCTCAGCGACCGCCGCGATGTCGCGGGCTCTCCGCGGCGGGATTCCAACATGTTGGAATTTCCGTCGCTGAGTCGCAGCGATCGGCGCGATGTGGGCGGAGCAACGTGACGTAACAGCAAGCGCCGTCGAAATAGGCGCTTTCCTGTTTTACCGCGTGTTGGAAGCTCAGCGGAGCAAT
This sequence comes from Dermacentor silvarum, assembly GCF_013339745.2. NCBI lineage: Eukaryota > Metazoa > Arthropoda > Arachnida > Ixodida > Ixodidae > Dermacentor > Dermacentor silvarum. The sequence continues at coordinate 72,349,708 of NC_051154.1, read as the reverse complement.
GTCGCGCACCAGTTTCAATGATGTTTTAACAGAGCGTATCCACCAGCGCCTGTGGCTCAGGAGCTTCATGAACAATTTTTGTTTTCTCTAGCTCACACAATTCGTTTAAATTGAGAAGCTTCACGCTATCCAGGTCAGGAGCAGACGCCGCCTTCAACATACGGCAAGTACCCACTTGATCGTCACCGTCATGAACCTCTTTATCGCTACAAATTGTGCCAGGTGATTACACACTCAATGGTCGCTTCTTCTGCAGAAGCATATACTCCTCCAGGCGAAGAGTTGTGGCTTCGATATATTACCACAACAACCGGGTAATAAACGAAACCACCCCACCGACGCCGCACTAGCCGCACGCTCATACTTGCTGTGTTGTGCAGCGTTTCACTCGCCGCGGTTGCAGACTAAGCGATCGTAAAGGCTCAACGCATTTAAACATTAAAAAATAGTGTACTCATTCTATTTTCTATATTCTATAAGAGCATTTTATTATGTGACTAGTTTCCACGTTGTTTTTATTTAGCGATGCAGGCTTGGATGCTTCGTGAGCAGGGGGCGACCTTCGGCGTCGCTGCGACGGAAATCGCGCTGTCACAGACGCATATGTGAAAGCTCTCAGCGAAAATCGCTCTGCGACGTGCGCGGCAGAACGATTTTTTTCGCCCCAATCGCGCCATGTGAAACAGCCTATAGTCGGGCCACATTTTCCACCGCACGCTATGCATGCAATGCTGCCCGGGTCGGCAGTGCAGCGCTACAGGTGTGTCCCTTCGCACGCGCTGCCCACGGGAAGCGCTTCTCATCAACACCACCGTTTCACACGCGCCTTCTCGTGGTCATCGAGTCTCTCTTCATGTCGGTCTACTTACGTCGTAGCACACCTGCTTACTTAATCAGCTCATGTTTACTACAATTCATATTGCTACCAAAGCCGCTCACCTTACTTCGTATGACATTGCTGTGTTGCTATCGCATTCATTGCTTCGCCCTTAGGGCGAAACTGTGACATTTTTTTGTTTAGCTGTGAAGTGGTGATGAATTTTCTTTTTCTAGCGTTTCATTGTCACTGCAGCATTATTGTAACGGCGGGCGCAGGTTGTGCCCTGGCCAAAAAATCACGCCCGGTCGCCGTTAGGTCTTCCGTCGACCAGGCGCTGTGATGCTCCGAGGCGATATGGCACCCGTGCTGTGATGCCTTTTAAAGCGAAGCTTTCTTTTTCTCTTCCTTCGGTTTTCCTCTGCTGCTGCTGTCGCTGTCTTGCAGATAGGGAAACTCGTTTTGACTTTTCAATCGCGTCGCGACAATGCCCTCTGGAGCTTCCTGGGAGTCGCCACAATACCATCTGGTACGCTGTAATGATCCGTGACCTCCTGCCAAAGCATCGCAGAAACTGCCGCGCTTACCTTTCGACTAATGTGCAACAGTCCTGAGGGAAGGTGGGAATGTTTGAAGGCAGATGGAATGGTAGAGAGGAGGTAGAGAGAGGGGCAGAGAATGGGTAGAACTGAGACGCCGTCACGAAACGAGTGAACAGCCGTGTCACTCTTCGCTCGCATACATGGGGGGAGGGCGGTAGAGGGAAAAGGCGACGAAGAAGGTAAGGAAACACTACTACTAGACACGGCAGCAGTTGCGGACAAACTCGATAAATTTAAATTCAACGTACGCTACGGTGCGTTCCTATTTCTGAAAAATAATCTCTGTGCTAAATTGGTAAGCTGGCAACTGACGTAGGGCGTGCGGACGCAAAGCCGCATTAAAGTGCCGCAGTGTCTGGATGGCACTACGGAAGCGGCCTCCCATAAAAAAAATGTCGCAGTTTCGCCTGAAAGGCGAAGCATCAATTGCGATAGCAAATTAGTAGAGCTATAAGGAGTAGGGATAGTAGTTTTATCGGATGCATAAACTTGACACATTCGCTGACTAACTTAATTAACAAGCGTGGTGTCAGCGCGCACAAGCAAACATGGATATGTCACACTCGATGACCGCAGACAACCACTGTCAAAACGCGGGCGTGGGGAAGCGCGGCCGCTGCATCGAGCGAAGGTTCGTGCGGTCTATCGCTTCAACGGAAACTCAGCGGCGAAAGCACAGCGCATACAAAGGTCAGAGCCGTGTGGAGATCGCTTTCAAGACACGGTGCGCGCGACAACACCGACAGCCCGCACCGGCGCAAAGTACAAGAACACATTTGTTGGCAGAATAGAACCCGCCCCCCCCCCCCCTCCATCCCGCGCTTCGCTCTCCGTGCAGGCGCGCTTTCACTCGCACATACGGCGCGCGGCGATCGCCCTTGGACTTTATACGGAACCTCACGTAGACGGTGACGCCGACGGCAGAAATCCGCTTGAAGTGTCCATATAATTGCTATCGCAATAAACAATCAACACTTGTGTACCCGCCGGGGTAGTTGCAATCGCGTTGCTCGAGGTCGCGGGCTCGATCCCGACCGCGGCAGCCGCATGCGACGGGGGCGAAATGCAAAAAAGAGCATCAAATACTCATATTTAGGTGCACGTTAACGAATATCCTAGGTGATGAAAAATAAAATGGAGTCCCCCACTGCCACGTGCCTCATAATCAGATTGTGGGCTTGGCATGTTAAGCCCCATAAATTAATTTGTAACACCTGTGCCACGATGCGTTGCGTCGTGTGAAGCACTAACCTCGCAGGCTATGAACAATGGCACACAACACCTCAAGCAACCACCTCTCACTGTGTGTTCTGTGTACTACGTAGACAAACGCAAATGGTGCACGCAATAACGTTTAACATCAGCTCATCACTCTAGTATTGCGCTAAATGCTGATGAACATTCGCCATAAGCCTCACCAATTATCGTCATTCAACGCAAACAGCACAGAAAGCTTCGCTTACATCGATTCACACAGTGCGTGGGATCCGCATAATTTTTCTGTGGTCAACCGCCAAGAATTTAAAAAAAGTCGCAGTTTCGCCCCAAAGGCGAAGCATCGATTGCGATAGCAAATTAGTAGAGAGCTATACGAAGCACGGATAGTAGTTAAATGGGCAGTTCAAAGTTGTAAACATTCGCTTATTAACTAAATAGACAAGCACGGTGTCACGCGCGCACAGGTAAACATGAACACATTTCGCGCGATGACCCGGAAACTCTTGAAAACGCTGGAGTGGGAATGCGCGCCAGCAGCCGCGGGCAAATTGACCTTCGCGTTATCTCTCGTCTCGCTTCAACGCGAACTAAACGTCGAAAGCACAGCGCATACGAAGCTACCGGCACTTGGCCCATGCACTTTGTCCCCATCGCAGATCGCTTTCAAGATACGGCGGCCGCGCGGCCGTTCTGTAAGCAGCAGCAGCCGACGGAGCAGAACGCCCCCCCCCCCCCCACCCCCTCTCCCCACCCACCCTCTGCGACGCCTCGCCCCCGTGTCTCGGTGCTGCGCGAAAGAAGAACGCGCGCTTCCGGCCTGCCTTCAGCTGAGCCGCGATTGCCGGCTCACGCTCGTACGCTTTCACTCGCACACATGACGTACGGCGCGCAGAGACGATTGTGTCGCCGTTGGACTAAATGCGCCTGGGGTGTCCATATAGTTGCTATCGCAATAAAATTAAGCTAGTGGTCTCGACGAGTTGTGGCGAGCGTGCGCCGCTCCAGTCGCTGGTGCCGATGGTTGCGCGCAGCCCTTGATTTTAATTTGTCGGCACGGCGGCTTGCTTTGCAGGAATATTGTCGAGAGAAAGCCAGCCCCACCGCCTCCCCACCGGCGAGGGAGAAAGTTGATTGCATTCTTGCTGCCCTGCCTCTACGACCGCCGTTACGGCCAGGACCTCGAGTGGATTGATGAGGAGGAGGGCACTTTCCGCATCCGCTGGAGTCGGCACCCATGGATTTCCCGGGACCCTCCTGTAACATTGTTTAAGGTGAGCGCACGATCGGTCGGGCACCACTGTGTGTTAAATGAAATACACCAGGCGACTCAGGGGCGTAGCCAGGGGGGGGGGGGGGGGCGTTCAGCCCCCCCCCCCCTGAAATTTTTTTCGTACTGGCATGCACCGCCGACCAAAACAACCACCGACGCCGGGAATCATTCTGTATTTTGTCTACAATGTCTTTTTCATGCTCGAAAAGACATTCCAGCACGAACATAGCCAACTCTGGCTGGATTTTGTGGCAATGCACCTGCACCTGGAGTCACATAACGTAAGGAGCCCCATCCGAGCACAAACTTTCAAGGGCTTCTCGATAGCGAGCGGGCGCGTTGCGGCATCTCGCAGCGGCCGCGGAATCTACGGAGCGCATGGATTTCAATTCGAAACTTTATGTGTATAAAGTTCTCATAAAACTTTTGACTTGAAAGGTGCACTGACATTTCCAAAGGCGTGCTTTAGATTTTCAATTCTCGAACTTTTTGGGTTTAGTGTTCTTATAAACTTGGGGCCAACATGTGCGCACTGGAGCCCTCGGGTCCAAGCCGTTCCAGAAATGGAAGCGCACACTCCCAATCTTCCACCACACACGAAAATACTAAATATAACCGTGACTGTCAGCTGGCAGCTAATAATTTTTTCCAAACATATTCAGGAAGCGCGCCCAATGTGATCGATTAGCTGGACCAGGGCAGACAAAGTAAAATAAGAGAAAACAGAATAATGTTAACGGCCTATTATTGAGGCAGTTCCTTTTTTGTGACCGACAAGGTCTGGCTCTCCGTGGCCATAGGGACGGTGATCATGCCTCTGCTGAAAACACAGCCTCCGCTGAAAATACTGGTATTTTCAAAGCGCTTCTTCGTATGCGAGCTGATTGTGGAGATTCATATCTGAAGAACCATTTGGAAAGTTGCCTCAGTAATGCCTCGTATTTAAGCCCAGATGTACAAAACCAAATGATAGAAATTTCCGGTGATACGTATTATCAAAGAAAACCTAGATGCAAAAGTAAATGCTGCAGGCTGCTTCTTCATACTTGCTGACGAAACGACGAATATTGCTGGAATCGAACAGCTTACTGTTTGAATATTGCTGGAATCGAACAGCTTACTGTTTGTGCAAGGTACCTAAACAAGGATGCTAACGACATCAAAGGAGTGTTTTTAGGTTTTAGCACCGTAATAGATGCCCTCTCTCATTATGACTGCACGTTCTATGTAAATGTGTACAAACTGCTGCACGTTCTAGTCACCCTTCCAGTGACCACTGTCAGTGCAGAGAGAATTTTTTTATAATGAGATTACTAAAAAACTACTTGCGCTCTACACTGTCTGAGAAACACATGGATAGGCTGGCGCTTTATACGCCCACAGAGACGTCGGCAACTTCCCCGCCAAGTGAAGTTTGTCCTTTAGATAGCGAAGCAGCAAAAATCAATGTATGTAAAAAGCTCTGTTCTGTCTCGGTCCATAAAACTCGTAATTATGAAAATGCATGACTGTTCATTAGCTTTTAAAACCGCAGAAATTTTTGCCGTTTATTCTAACAGTTAACATCATGATCAAAATTATCATGCAAATACAAAAATTACGAGGACATCAACAACCAATTTTGACCGACCTTCCCAACAAACACAATCGGATATTGGGTAGTTAAACTTGCCGCATCATCTGTGGCTGTCATTTGGCCTTTTCTTTCCTTTTTAGCTACCTGCTTTTACTTTGTTTTTGAACCGAAGCAATACCCTTCTTTAATATTAGGTGCAGAATATTTGTTGCCGCTCTGCAGGCAGTTAAATTACCCGACTGCCACATGGCCCAAGTACATATCACAATTTCTGCGATTATAGTTATGTTCTTGCCTGAATGGTCTCTCTTTCTATGCGTTAAGTTTACTATCTGTGACGGCGCAACATGTTTATTTGTCTTGTTTGATGCATTATATACAGTGACGTTTGCTTAAATACGTAGATTTATTCGAGACTTACAGGTATATTTAAATATCTTGTTGCGAGGTTTTGTTTATACAAGCAGTGAACTTTGCTTCCAGCGACACCTTTTTGCCCTTTATCAAGTTGTATCTTCGCATTTGTATATTTCATTCTATCTTCGCATTTCGAATGTATATTTTGCAGAACTCCTGCATTTTGCAGAACTCCTGCTCCTGCTCAGGATTCTTGTTCTTGCAGAACAAGAATCCTGAATTCTTGTTCTCTTGCCAGGCTATTTAACGTTATCTTTATCTTCTGCATGTTAATCTTCAAGCCCACTCTCACACTTTCTTGGTTAATGTCCTCAATCATTTGCTGTAATTCATCCCCATTGTTGCTGAATAGGACAATGTCATCTGCAAACCGAAGGTTGTTGTGATATTCGCCGTTGATCCTCACTCCTAAGCCTTCCCAGTCTAAGAGCTTGAATACTTCTTCTAAGCATGCAGATAATAGCATTGGAGAGATTGTGTCTCCTTGCCTGACCCCTTTCTTGATAGGTATCTTTCTACTTTTCTTGTGGAGAACCAAGGTTGCTGTGCAATCCTTGTAGATATTTGCCAAGATATTCATGTATGCCTCCAGTACTCCTTGATTTCGCAGTGCCTCTATGACTACTGGTATCTCTACTGAATCAAATGCTTTTTTATAATCTATGAAAGCCATATAGAGAGGCTGAATGTTCTCTGCAGATTTCTCTATTACCTGATTGATGACATGGTTATGATCCATCGTAGAATATCCCTTCCTGAAACCAGCCTGTTCTCTTGGTTGGCTGAAGTGTTGCCCTGATTCTATTCGAAATTATCTTAGTGAATATTTTATACAATACTGAAAGCAAGCTAATGGGTCTATAATTCTTCAATTCTTTAAAGTCTCCCTTCTTATGGATGAGTATAATGTTGGCGTTCTTCCAGCTTTGTGGTACACTTGAAGTCATGAGTCATTGCGTATAAAGGGCCGCAAGTCTTTCAAGCATGATATCTCCTTCATATTTGATTAAATCAAATATTATTCCATCTTCTCCAGCACTTTTGCCCCTGGTCATGTCTTGCAAGGCCCTTCTCACTTCTTCGCTAGTTATAGAAGGAGCTTCTGTATTCTGTTCATGACTACTTCGAATGAAAGTAGCTTGGATGCTCTGGGAACTGTACAGGTCAGTATAGAATTCTTCCGCTGCTTTTACTATGTCATTGAAATTGCTGATGATATTACCCTGCTTATCTTTCAGTGCATACATCTTGCCTTGTCCTATGCCAAGTTTTCTTCTTACTGATTTCATGCTGCGTTCATATTTTACGGCTTCCTCAATCTTTCCCGCGTTATAATTTCGAATATCCCTTACTTTCTTCTTGTTGATCAGTTCTGACAGTTCAGCGAATTCTATCTGATCTCTTGAGTTTGACACTTTCATGCTTTCTCGTTTCTTTATTAGGTTCTTTGTTACTTGGGAGAGCTTACCTACTGGTTGCCTTGGTACCTTACCTCCCACTTCAATTGCTGCTTCTGAGATCAGCCTAGTTACGGTTTTATTCATTACCTCTATGTTGTCTTCATCTTCCTGTTCTAAAGCTGCATATTTGTTTGCGAGCACCAGCCTGAATTGGTCTGCTTTTACCCTTACTGCGTCTAGGTTGGCCTGTTTCTTCTTGACTAATTTTATTCTTTATCTCTTCAAATTGAGAGAAATCCTAGACCTCACTAACCTATGGTCACTGCACTTTATCCTACATAACACTTCTACATCCTGCACTATGCTGGGATCGGCAGAGAGTATGAAATCTGCGTCATTCCTTGTCTCTCCATTAGGGCTTTTCCAGGTCTACTTCCTGTTGCTGCGCTTCCTGAAGAAGGTATTCATTATTCGGAGCCTATTTCTTTATGCGAATTCTACCAACACCTCTCTTCTAGTGTTCCTAGAATCAATGCCATAGTTGCCAACTGCTTGCTCACCAGCCTTCTTTTTCCCCACTTTTGCATTGAAGTCACCCATTACTACAGTATACTGATTTTGCACCTTCCTCATTGGTAATTCAACATCTTCATAAAACTGTTCTATTTCTTCATCATTGTGACTGGAGTTTGGGGCGTAGGCTTGTACTACCTTCATTCTATACCTCCTATTAAGCCTTATTACGACGACTGCTACCCTCTCATTAATGCTGTAGAATTCATCAATGTTGTCCGCTATGTCCTTATGGACTAGAAATCCTACCCCCAATTCTCTCTTATCTGGAAGAACTCTGTCGCAGAGGACGTGGTCATTAGTCAGTACTGTGTAAGCCTCACCAGTTCTAACCTCACTATAAGGCCAGTAATATCCCAGGCAATACCTTATAATTCTTCAAATAGCCCTGCTAAACTAGAACGCTGAGGTACCCTTCATGTGGCTACTGGGCTCCTCTCTCATACCTCCTACTGGATACGCCGCGCAATCCTAGTGCCATTGCTGAGAAGCGTGGTGCACCGTGCCTTCGAACGCTTAGAATTGTTTCCTTGCTTTCCACACACTCAGTGGCATATACAGTAACCCAAGTTGGCCAGAGGGTCATTGAAGAGCAGCACATATGCAGTGCATTCATGGCGCAGCCTGCTAATGCGTCAGGTTGCTGTCCTTGAGGAGCCCTTGTAATGGGTTCAATTCCACTCAGCATCAGAGAAATAGAGGCGGCACATTCCCATTTGCACAAACCTAGTTGCACAAGTTGGCGTCAAAGACGTTCATTGAAGTGTGGCAGGCACTTACTGGCACCTGCCCAATGACCCAAGTTGGCATCAATGAGGTTCATTGAAGACCAGCACAGATCGAGGGGCATATACCTAGGGCTCTAATTCAGCATCAGAGAGTTTCTTCGAACAGTGGTGCTGCCCAGTCTCGCATCTACATTGAATAATATTGTTGTGAAAGAGGTTTGTTGAAGAGCAGCACACATGTATGCCACATACTCAGTGACACAAGTTTGTCCAATGGTTAGTTTCAAACCCTGCTCCCTCAGCACATACAGCAGCCCAATGCGCTACCCATTGAACCACGGACTTCCCATGGCAGTGACCCAGACAGGGGGGTGAGTCTTCCTATACCTCCCATTGGTTCTCGTATAGCAAACGCTCAGTCGATGCTAGCGCCGAGGCGCACTTCAGTTAGGCCTTAGCAGACGGATGTCAGTACTACGGTGGCTAAAAAGAAAAGCACCGCGATTTTTTTTACTCTCCTTCTTTCGCTATAGCAGCTTTTCTTACTTTTTTTATGATAACATTGCTCCGCTCGCTTCTCCTTTCCCTCATGACTTTCTTATCCCTCCTCGCATGTCTCCCCTCCCCTCATGCTTTGCGCAGTGCTTCTTCTTCTTCTGTTTTTTTTTTTTTTCTTTTTTTTCTTTGTCGTGGACGTTATCAAACGCACCGCCGGACCGAAGCGTGCACTCCTCTCCTGTCCGGCCGTGCCAGGCCTTACACCGTGCATTTGTGCTTGTGCGCAGTCAGGTTTTTTTTGCATTTTCATGCACGTAATCCCGGTCATTATTACGATCAAGCAAGCATGTGCCCAAATTATATTAAAAAATATAATTCCACTTACAACACAATAGTTCTTTGGACTCACTTTATTGTGTTCGCTTAATTGCGAAAACCATAATTGGAGCAGACAGTGCAACACACTGCAACACACTATACATAGAATGAAACAAAACGCGGATGGTGTTTCATGCACACACATGCAAAAAACATTTATTGTAATTGGCCAATGCGCAGAATAGCTTCTCCCGGCCTGCTTGGCGCTCCGTTTATGAAATCCACATCTGTGAAGTGTGCCGAGCATATCCTGCGGTTGTTGACCTTATCTCGGGCCAAACCCATTAGGCCCGTCCTTCCAGCGTAGTTTAAAAATGCTTTCATCCTGAAGAACAGTGAAGATCATAAATTATAACATCACAGTTGGAACATACAAAACTGAGCTCATTTCGCGTCGTGATAGAGTACTAGTTGTGATATATCAACCTGAATTCTCATAAATGCATTTTTAACTGATGGCGACCAATCAGCTAGAGATAAGTAGAAAGCGCACACCTACACACGTGTTCCTTGCGATACGCACAGGTGGTACTACATTTCAGGAGCTTTATGTTCGCTGCTTGTGGCATAATGATTTACTGCATCGTTGTGGTGTTTTCAAATCAGCTAGCTCCTGCCTCACCGCCGGACAGCCACGTACGACTGTGCACAATTGCTATCACAAATAAAAACTGCGAAGTAAATTGCAAATTGCTCACCTGTTGTCTTTAAGGATGCAGTAGAATTTCACTTCGCATGACTCAATTCGTCTTGATGTGTTCGTACACCATCGAACCACACACGAACAGCGACAGCTGCGAGACATTGCGGAAAAAAGCCAACAAATGTGCAACGGTAGGGTACCACATAGACCACACTGCTAGCAAGGAAGGCGAAAACCGCAAAACTGACCGGATAATGCCAGAAAAAAAAATTGCCGTTTTGGCCGTTCTCAGCACGGCCGACGGCAAGCGCAGGCTGCGCCAGCCGTGCCGCCGATAGTTGAAGGCGAGAGAGAAACGACAAAGTTGAGAGAGGGTTGACAAGAAAAAGAGGGAAAGCGATTTTTGTTTCTCATCCATTTCATGGATGGCACTGCAATTCACGCGGACAGAAAACCAGCGGAGTTTCCGAGACGTGGCCCAGGTAGGCTGAAAATGGTTAGATAAAAACGTACAATTATAGATAGATAAGCCCCCGGGAAGTACATGAAGTACCCAAAGAATGTTAACGCATTAAACATTTCTTAACTAGGCCATTGATAGTGTGTTATTGACATAGGTCGGCAGTGTGGGAGAACACTCACTCACACTCGCTCACCATAATTTTTTCCAGGCCCCGCACTCACTCACGTTCACACTCACCTCCACTCACACTCACAGCACTCACTCCCACTCGCACTCACTTCCACTCACACTCACTGGCGCTCACTCGCACTCACCTCCACTCACACTCACTTGCACTCATCTCCACTCACACTCACAGGCACTCACTCGCACTCACCTGCACTCGCACTCACTGGTACTCACATTCACTGGCACTCACTCGCACTCGCACTCACCTGCACTCACGCTCACTGGCACTCACTCGCACTCACCTGCACTCACACTCACTGGCACTCACTCGCACTCGCACTCACCTGCACTCACACTCACTGGCACTCACTCGCACTTGCACTCACCTGCACTCACAATCACTAGCACTCACTCGCACTCACCTGCACTCACACTCACTGGCACTCACTTGGACTCACCTGCACTCACACTCACTCGCACTCGCCTGCACTCACACTCACTTACACTCACATTCATTGGCACTCACTCGCACTCACCTCCACTCACACTCACTGGCACTCACTCGCACTCACCCCTTTGAAATGAGTGCGAGTGTGAGTGAGTGCACTCATGAGTCACTGTGCCAATCTATACCGCTCACAATTCGTGTATATTAATAACGAAGCTTCCAATTTAGCACCTGTTGCATCGGGAGTGCGCCAAGGCAGTGTTTTGGACCCAGCTTTATTTTTTATATACATAAAAGATTTGCCTTCCAGATGACATGGTAACACCCATCTATTCGCTGACTATTGTATTTCGTATCGCGAAATTAATCACAGTGATAATCACCATATACAAAATTCTGCCTTTTCTTGGTGTCAGGAGTGGCAGATGACTCTAAATGCCGAAAAATCTATAATGCTAACAGTAAGAAAGAAACAGATATCTGAGTTTACTTACATTATTAATGACACACCTCTCACTTGTGCATTTCAGCGTAAATATTTAAGTGTCACTTTAACATACGCTCTCCGATGGGAAAGCCATGTTAACAAAATAACCTCAAGTGGAAATCAATGTACATGCTGAGCACTAAACCGACTCTTCTTTCTGAGAAGACACCTTCGTCTTGCGGCCCCAGATAAAATTTGCTGGCCTACAAAATGCTTGTTCGAACAGTGCTGGAGCACGCCAATATTGTTTGGTTTCCGTACACAATATAACTCATTGCAAGAATGGAAGGGCTGCAGAGGAAGGCAATAATATAATGTTTTAATAAATACAAATTAATGGATTCATTGACTAAATTATTAAAGAGACCTGGTTTATTAACACTGCAAAGTAGAGCAAAACTAGCACGACTAAAGTTTTCATTTCAATTTATTCATGGTGACATAAACCTTGACGTCAGCCCCAAACTCTCTCTGTCCATCTCTCTGTCATTGACATTAGACGTGTGCATGCTTGCCACCCATGCTTGCTAAGCTCCCCTTCGGTCGGATTGAGCCAAGAGAGCGGGAAATAGAGGGAGAGATTGACGGGGGGGGGGGGGGGGGGGGTCCGTATACTTAGTCAACCACTTAATGCCGAAACAAACACAAAAGGAAGAACAAAGCGGTATCTATCATTGCATCTTCGCTTTTTCTCCATGTATGCGAGCGTGCGTGTCTGTTACTCTGCGCTAACTTGGCTAGTCCCTCTTCCGCTCTGTCTGTTTATATAAGGAGCCTGTATGTGTACGTTTAAGAGGGAAGCAGGAAGAAAATGAGGAGTCATTCCACCCTCTGAAGGTGGATGACCAGCGAAGCTGTAGCAAATCACACGGTAATAAACATCTTCACTCAGTGGAAGTCATGGCAAAATTTGCCTGGTCATGATTTGGATATGTCTGCCATCAGCTCTCCAGCCCATACATATTTTCTGGTGTATTAAAGAAAATGTCGCAGTTTCGCCCGAAAGGCGAAGCTTTGATTGCGATAGCAAATTAGTAGAGAGCTATACGAAGCAAGGATAGTAGTTTAATGGGCCGTATAAACTTGTACACGTTCGCCTACTAACTAAATAGACAAGCACGGTGTCACGCGCGAACAGGTAAACATGAACGCATCTCGCTCGATGACCGCGGAAACTCGCTGTCAGAACGCTGGAGTAAGCAGGCGCAGCTGTAGCCACGAGCGAATTTACCTTCGTGCCGCCTCTCGCTTCAAAGCGAACTAAACGTCAAAAACACGGCGCATATGAAGTAACCGGCTCTAGTTGAACATTGTTCACGTCGCAAATCGCTGTGAAGAGCTAGGAGGCGCGCACGCGCGCCCTTTTTCCACGTCGCAGATCGCTTTCGAGATATGACACCCACGCGGCCGCCGCCGGAGCAAGACGACCCCCCCCCCAAATGCCTGATGCGACAGACCGCCCCGCCTTTTCCCTCGCGCGCGCGAGATTGAGCAGCAAGTGTCGGCTGACCCTCGCAAGCTTGCTCTCGCACACGCAGCCCACGCTGCGACGATTTTATCGTGTTTGGACTTTATACGGAACCTCACAACGACGTCCACGACCACGGCAGAAGTTCTCTTGGAGTGTCCATATAATTGCTATCGCAATATATCCGCTCGTCTCATTATACATTGTCTCACTCATGCCTGATCCTTGGATTATTACAACCCTAGTGAGTGGTTTCTATCTTGTCGTGCACAATCTGCTAGTGCGATAAGTCATCACCGCTAGTGAGCACACACAACGTGCCTCCATTTTTTCGCAAGCAAGGTGAACCGATATCACCTCTGCTTATCGTTCAAGCACTCACCACGTTCCCACTCACTTCCACTCACAACCACTCATTCATGTTCACGCTCACCTGCACTCACACTCACGTTCACACTGACCTCTGCACACCCAGAAGCACTCGCCCCGTTCACACTCACAGCACTCAGTCACGTTCACACTCATCTCCACTCACACTCACAAGCACTCACCACGTTCACACTCCCACTCACACTCATTGGCTCTCACCTCCACTCACACTCACTGGCACTCACCTCCACTCACTCACACTCACCTCCACTCACACTCACCGGCACTCACTCGCACTCACACTAACTGGCACTCACTCTCACTCGCACTCACTGGCACTCACACTCACTGGCACTCACTCTCACTCACACTCACTCACTGGCACTCACGCGCACTCGCACTCACTTCCACTCACAGTCACTGGCACTCACTCGCACTCGCACTCACTTCCAGTTGCACTCACTCGCACTCACCTCCGCTCACACTCACTGACACGCACTCGCACTCACCTGCACTCACTCACTGGCACGCACTCGCACTCACCTGCACTCACACTCAATGGCACTCACTCGCACTCACCTCCACTCACACTCACAGGCACTCACTCGCACTCACACTCACCTGCACTCACACTCAGTGGCACTCACTCGCACTCACCTGCACTCACACTCACTGGCACTCACTCGCACTCGCACTCACCTGCACTCACACTCACTGGCACTCGCACTCACGCCTTTGAAATGAGTGTGAGTGAGTGCACTCATGAGTGAGTGCGCTGACCTATGGTTATTGAATCAAGGTGTAGGCATGAAAACGTAGCTATTAGGTGGCAGTGAGCAACACTGCCAAATATGCCTCAGTAAAATCGATTAGCCCCTTTCATGCCACGCTATATATGATCTCGAGTTCTGACCAAAAATGGCCACATTATTTTTAAAAACCCTGGTTGGCAATGTCTTTTACTTCCTCCAGCAGAATAAGCTCTCTCTTGCTGGCGCTGTTCCACAGATTGTGTGCTGCTATCTGCCAGAACCTCGACAAACCACTGAGACAAAACCAGCTCGTCCTTGGCCGTTTTAATCAAAAATGCGTTGACGAACTGACTCAGAGATTCATGGCACAGAAGGAGTTAATATGTAATCAGCCTGAGTATTCTAGCCATGTTTTGAAAGTTATCAGATGTATACGTAAAGTCAAACCATTTATGAAAACAGGCAGTATGTTATCCTTTAAGCTATAAATTATATTTAAATTTGGCACAGCAATTAAGTTGCACAAGATGGCACATGACACACTGTAGGAAGGAGACTGCTGCTATGCTATCCCAAATGAAGAATCAACTGACATCTGCCTCAGTGGGCTTTAGAAAGATCGCCATCCCATGATCCGAGGCCTTTGTCGTGAACACACTGCTCGCGGGAGTGAACCGCCAACACTTCGGAAGTGGCAAAGTGACATGGTGCCACCCGTGCTGAAGGAATAGTACAATTCCCGGGACCATGCCAGAAAAGACAAATCTCATATAACAGGGCTTGCAAAAGGGCGTTCCTTAAAGAGACTCACGATCAATTTTTGTGGTACGCATTTTTTAGAGCGCAGCCCTCGCCACCCAGCGGCGGCCTAACTGAGTGAACGAGCACAGTGAAACATGAAAGCGAATGCGGACAGCAGCGGGGGATGAAAGACGCGAGGGGAAAGTGGAACCATGAGGTGGAAAGTGAAGGATGGTATGGTGAAAGCATGAGAAGAAAACAGTGGTGCGACAACGATGGCTATGAGATGGCGCAGAGTAGCACGCATCATCAGGGAGGTCTGGCGACGGCTGCTGCTGCTTTAAATCACACCCATGCGTCACCCACGCGCTGGCTCTCGCTATCTCCAGATTAGTGAGGCAGTCGCACGACACTTCGCTCCGTTTGCAACGTGCCACACGAGACAGATTGTCTGCGCCAGCCAATATATTGCAAAATGAAAACGCTTTTAGAGCTGCGCTCAAATTTTTCAGGATTGAGTATCATAATCATCAGTGAATTTTTTAGTGCAATGAAAAGCTTACCAGTCAGAGTGGCCAATCATACATTGGTAACGCAAAAAACACTGGGGAACATTTTTTATCAGAATTTTTTATGTGTAATGAGGATGAAGTTACACGCCGGAAACGTGCTGGAAACAGTGATAGGTGAGCACGATAGCAAATGCACGCTGGCATTGGTGGGAAGTGGTAGGATGTGCCAGCACAGTCGAACACCTATATAAAAAAGTGCTCGGGGCTTCTGAAATCATTCGTTATACAGGTCACTTCATTATAAAGGTTGCACCCCGTACAACTCCCAATAGAATCAACAATAGAAATAGAAAATAGAATAGTTGTAGAGGCACTCAATTGCAGTGCTATTGATGTAGTGCTGGGACCCATTTACAGCACAATTAGTCTGTGGCATTTTGCATCTCACAGGCAGACCACAGAACTCGTGGTACGCACTCGTATACTCGAACACATACAAAAGCACTCATGTGCGCTGCCATGCAGTGAGAGACGCCACAGCTCTGTCGTTCCACTCTGTGCCGCGAAGGCATGCAGTACCGCTCATTAGTGTGAACTTCTTTTAGTTCATAATACGCATAGAATAAAGTGAGAACGTCTATGTAATTTAAAGACTGTGATAGTAATTAAACAAAAAGTATGGTGCACTTAATAACAGCCGACTTCTGTGCAATAATCTGATTGCATACATCTCAAGAACCAAGTTTCACCACCAGTTCATGCCACGTACCGTTTTTTGTGACTTTCTGTGCCAATTTAAAATTAGACTTTCTACCTGGATCGCTGTCAGCATGCTCAATTCTATCACTATTAAACAGTCTTTTCACTTGCATTAAGTTTTTTTTTTTAATAGACATGCCAATAACCCCTTAAGTGTTCCAGACGAGCAGAGTTCATCCTAGCCAAAGCGTCCCCAAACTGTTTTGGACGAGCAGAGCTCCTCCTACCAGAAAGGTTCTCCTTTTGAGTGTTCAGGACTAAAAGCGCTCGTCTACAATTTTATCGCGTGCCACCTACCAGACGGAAACTCGGTTTCAGTTTCTCCTGCAGCAGGAGCGCTGTGTTTTTTTTAAACATGGCATCTGGTGGCGGCAACACATGCGTAGCTGGCCCGCCAATCCAAAAAACAAGCTTTTCAGTCTTCGTCATCTTCTTCCAATGAAGATGATTCGGATACTGATGTTTATCTTGTGTCCGGAAGCGAAGATGACAGCGATGACGCTGAATTGAGCAGTCCTTCCGGTGATGATTAGAACATCTCTGAAGCAAACATTGCGAGCGCTCTTCAGTGAGTGCAACTTGATGTCGACAGTGCAGGCGCAAAGCCTCCTCAGTTTCCATTTTTTGCCATTCCAGGCAAGACTTTCAATTTGATATCCCCAGATGATCGTCTGGAGTACATACAGCAGTTTCTCGACGATGAACTGATTACACTAGTGGTCGATGAAACCAATTGCAACGCGGCTGAAAAGCTGTATACTGTATAAACTGTATTGTGTTGATTTGAATTAGTATGTGGTGCAAATATTTTTTTCAACATTGAGTAGTTGTTTTTTAGTACAATATGATTCGAAATCAGCAATAAAAAAAATAGGCACTTTTAGTTAGGAAATCTTCAAAAAGATAAAACACTTAAGGGGTTAATATTGTGGAATACAAGTGGGTTATTATGCAAGGAGCTTCTTCTTAATTTAAGCCAGAAATACTCTGTGTTCGAGAGATGCATCTCAATTCATCAAACACAAGTTTTCTTCAGGAATTCGTTGTTTTTAGGAAAGACCAAGATAGTTGCCACGATGGCTAAGTGGCTATAGGATATTGTGCTGAGCACAAGGACACGAGTTCGATTCCCAGCCAAAGCTGTCATATTTCAATGGGGGTAGAGTGTAAAAGTGCTCGTGAACCATGCTTTGGTTGAATTTTGAAGAAACCCAAGAGGTCAAAACTGATTCGGAGCCCTCCACTAAAGTATCCCTCATAACCAACTGTGTAGCTACAAAACGTTAAACCCACGGTTTAGTTTAGTTTTTTTAAAGATTAAGATGTTGAACATTTCTTGGGGCAGCCATCATTACCAAAAAATCTGTTGCATATATATCAGCATGTAAAGCTCCTTGGATTGTTAGAAGCTGTAGCCATTTGTGTCATATAATATGTAATAAGTTAGTTACTGTGTGTTTGATATCTGCTCCTCCATGTTGCACACTTAACAAGGCTAGGGCTTGAGCATTTGATTGGCCTGAATCATATGTAGTGCTGGGAGACTTTGTTGCATACAACCCACAATTTCGCTCACAACACAAAATGTTGACTGTACTTAATTATGGCTTAACTCTAGTTTTAAATATTGTGTATATCTATTATATATATTTTTGAGAATTAGTATATTGCCTGTATGCAAATGCTTATCTCACGAAGCTGCTCTTCCTTCTACAATCCCTGATGGGATTAGCAGTATTGGACAAATAAATAAAAATAAAATATGAATACTAATGCATGAGTGTATGCGATTGATCTAGCTATAGGCTCATCTAATTGCCAAATTTGGCGTGGCATATCGAAAAAAATTTATGGGAGTGACCATTCCCAAATTTGCTTAAAAGCCCCAAACCACTATAACTGGGAGCTTCCCAGGTGAAAATTTCCAACTGGGAATGCAACTGGTTCCAGTTAAACTGGTTTATGGAACAATTCCCAGTTGGTCCCCATTGCAACTGGTCCCAGTTGGACCCCGTTGCAACTGGTCCCAGTTGGACCCCATTGCAACTGGTCCCAGTTGGACCCCATTGCAACTGGTCCCAGTTGGACCCCATTGCAACTGGTCCCAGTTGGACCCCATTGCAACTGGTCCCAGTTGGACCCCATTGCAACTGATCCCAGTTGGACCCCATTGCAACTGGTCCCAGTTGGACCCCATTGCAACTGGTCCCAGTTGGACCCCATTGCAACTGGTCCCAGTTGGACCCCATTGCAACTGGTCCCAGTTGGACCCCATTGCAACTGGTCCCAGTTGGACCCCGTTGCAACTGGTCCCAGTTGGACCCCGTTGCAACTGGTCCCAGTTGGACCCCATTGCAACTGGTCCCAGTTGGACCCCATTGCAACTGGTCCCAGTTGGACCCCATTGCAACTGGTCCCAGTTGGATCCCATTGCAACTGGTCCCAGTTGGATCCCATTGCAACTGGTCCCAGTTGGACCCCATTGCAACTGATCCCAGTTGGTCCCCATTGCAACTGGTCCCAGTTGGACCCCATTGCAACTGGTCCCAGTTGGTCCCCATTGCAACTGGTCCCAGTTGGACCCCATTGCAACTGGTCCCAGTTGGTCCCCATTGCAACTGATCCCAGTTGGTCCCCATTGCAACTGATCCCAGTTGGTCCCCATTGCAACTGATCCCAGTTGGACCCCATTGCAACTGGTCCCAGTTGGACCCCATTGCAACTGGTCCCAGTTGGACCCCGTTGCAACTGGTCCCAGTTGGACCCCATTGCAACTGGTCCCAGTTGGACCCCATTGCAACTGGTCCCAGTTGGACCCCATTGCAACTGGTCCCAGTTGGACCCCATTGCAACTGGTCCCAGTTGGACCCCATTGCAACTGGTCCCAGTTGGACCCCGTTGCAACTGGTCCCAGTTGGACCCCATTGCAACTGGTCCCAGTTGGTCCCCATTGCAACTGATCCCAGTTGGACCCCATTGCAACTGGTCCCAGTTGGACCCCATTGCAACTGGTCCCAGTTGGTCCCCATTGCAACTGATCCCAGTTGGTCCCCATTGCAACTGGTCCCAGTTGGTCCCCATTGCAACTGATCCCAGTTGGTCCCCATTGCAACTGATCCCAGTTGGTCCCCATTGCAACTGATCCCAGTTGGTCCCCATTGCGCTTAACACAACATTATCAGTCATGGCGCTCTTTGGCCATACCTGGCCCTTGCGCCACAAAAAACCACATATCATCATCATCATCCCATTGCAACTGATCCCAGTTGGTCCCCATTGCAACTGATCCCAGTTGGTCCCCATTGCAACTGGTCCCAGTTGGACCCCATTGCAACTGGTCCCAGTTGGACCCCATTGCAACTGGTCCCAGTTGGACCCCATTGCAACTGGTCCCAGTTGGACCCCATTGCAACTGATCCCAGTTGGTCCCCATTGCAACTGATCCCAGTTGGTCCCCATTGCAACTGATCCCAGTTGGACCCCATTGCAACTGGTCCCAGTTGGTCCCCATTGCAACTGATCCCAGTTGGTCCCCATTGCAACTGATCCCAGTTGGTCCCCATTGCAACTGGTCCCAGTTGGTCCCCATTGCAACTGATCCCAGTTGGTCCCCATTGCAACTGATCCCAGTTGGTCCCCATTGCAACTGATCCCAGTTGGTCCCCATTGCAACTGATCCCAGTTGGTCCCCATTGCAACTGGCCCATGCAGAAGCCTATCAAAAGTGTATTCTGCTGATGGATTTCATACAACTAAGGCAGTTCAGCTATTATTGCTTAATTCCCTAGCAAAAATTCTAATACAAACACTAATAGCCTATTAGGTTATTGACACTACTACAGTCTGTTAGTGAAAGAAAATGTTGCAATGTACCAATACATAACGAAAAACAGGTAAAATTGCTAAAAGCATTTATTAGCACAGCATGTATTTTTACAGATTCATCTTTCGAGATCTTCATCAGGTCAGCAATCTTGATTGCGAGCTTTTCGTTGACTTCTACCAAAGGACGTCCTTTTGAGGAAGTGATTAAAAAAGTTGCAGTGGCTTAGCTCGGCTATGCCAGGATATACGTAGCGTTAGCAAAGGTTCAGCTGATTATTCTTAGCTTTCCTGGTTGTCTCCTACGCTCAACCGCTAATTGCCAGGCAACTACTTCGGGATCCGATGAGTCAAGCTTCTCCGTTCTTCTGCGCTGTTGAGCAGCATTTGCGCTCTCCTTCTCCATGGCTATATACCACACTGGCAAACGCCAGTCAGAAGCGCAGTGGCTCCAGCGCAGTGTCAGACGGCGACTGCACAGCGAGCGCGCGCCGGCGCCAGTGCGTCTACCACGGCTACGACGTCACTCCTCTGGAATGCGCAGACCGGCGGCGGTGAGTCGCGCGCGGCGGCGGCGGAGTGCGCGAGAGGTGCCCGCTCCGGTGGCTCCGGTGCGCAAGCCGTGTGACATCACTGATTCTTGCGCATGCGCAGCACGGCTCTTGATGTGCCACACGAAACGGGCTTGGCTAGGCCAGTGTAGCTAACGCTACAAAAACCTGGGCACAAAAATACACACATTTAGAAGAATTAGAATACAGAATTACCAAACAAATTTTAGGACAGTGATATATGCTAGCTCAAAATGTTTATCATAATAAAAAATGACGCCACGTGACACGATAGGACAATTATAAAGCACACAAAATCAACATAAGGTATGTGTTCCATCGAAACAGAAGGCAGATATAAAGAACTCTAGACAGAAATCTTGCACAGCGTTGTCGGAAACAGACATGTCATTGCTGCAACGCACACAGCAATCGGCCCGACGGCACTGTACAGAAGTACTTACGTCCACCGTCAGGATAAAACAAAAAAAAAGAAAACACTTCATACTAAGAAGAATAAGAAGTATAATTACCTCTAAATGGTGAATCGGCGCCGGGGAGAAGACTGCACATCAATGCACGCTGATAAATCCACAAAGCCGCGAAGGGCAGGGATAAAACAGTTGCCTTGCGTTGTTTTGAAGTCACAACAGCAGCCATAGATAACACTATTCAAATATACTACTGCACGAATGAGATGCGCAGGCGCTAACACCACGGGTTCCTTAAAAACACATCGTTCATTCACTAACATGCACGCATGGCTCGCGTGACGCCTCGCCTTGACATAGCAGCCGCCATGGCACACGTGCTGTGTGCAACTACGGCTGACTACGGTCGCAGTTTTATATTCTTCCCGCCCGCCGTGTTCCCTTCTCTGCGATACTTCTCTTTGATGTCAATAAATATTACTGGCCTTTTATATGCGATATCAACTTAGTAATTTAGATTAAAAGTTCAACATCTACTTTATGCGCATTTCAACAGAAAATACGACACTGACGAAACTTAAGCGGCAAACAAATATGGTTGCTGCTATTGACCGTCGTTCGAAAGCTGACCGGGCACCGCGATCTGACGGCTGGTTGTTCGTTTTTTTTTTTATTTTTTTTTTTTCGTGTGCTGTAAACACTAGCTGTTTCCTCGACTCATCGCGACGAGGCTCAGTGAAGCAAAATTGGCAAGACCATGTAGGCGCACGTCGCTTTTGTGTATGTCGCTGAGAGATGGTGCGCTGAAACAAATGCAAACGTGCGAATGCAATCTGCTGCACAATTGTACAGAAGAATTTTTAATTATTCAGTGATTAATTAGAAACACCTCTCCATGCAAGCAAGCGGTCCGCTAGTCTAATTTTTTGTCGATTAACTTTCACCAGCAAACAAGAGCTGCGGAATCTAGCAGTACATGTTGTATAAGACCAGCAACAATCTGCATAAGGCCAATAGGACCTATTAGTCTAATAGAGAAACTAGTAGACACGCAACACTGCTTGTATAAGACTAATAAGTCTAATACGCACGGCCTATTGATCTTATAGGTAAATCAGTACGACGAATAGAAATTTATATTGGTCTAATACAAAACTTAATACAAACGTATTAGACTAATTATTACAAACTTCTATTAGAATGTTTGCTAGGATTGCTAAAACTGCCAAACTTAATTGCTGAGTATAAGTAGGACTAGCTGCTGCTGTCTTAGCAAGCACTGCATGTTACTTACTTTCATTTAAACTTCTGGTCACCATTTCATTTGGATTCAAACTGGAACCAGTTGCTACCAGTACAACTGGCCATTGTTTAAGTTGGTTCCAGTTGCTACTGATACTACTGGTCAAAGTTCCAG
Organism: Dermacentor silvarum; assembly: GCF_013339745.2. Lineage (NCBI taxonomy): Eukaryota > Metazoa > Arthropoda > Arachnida > Ixodida > Ixodidae > Dermacentor > Dermacentor silvarum. The sequence goes on along the minus strand of NC_051154.1, from coordinate 72,327,200 downwards.
TTGGAATCCAACTGGAACTTTGATTCCAGTACAACTGGTCAAAGTTCCAATTGCCTCTCTACTGGGACCAGTTGATTCCAGTACAACTGGTGAATGTTCCAGTTGGATCCCAACTGGGTCCAGTCACTCCCAGTATAACTGGAAATTGTTCCAGTTGGATCCCAACTGGAACCAGTTGGTACCCAGTTGCTTTCCAACTGGGACCAGTTGGTTTCCAGCTGGAACCAGTTCATCCCAGCTGATCCCAGTTGGATCCCAGTTGGAAATTTTCACCTGGGTTATCAGTGTCGTTTAAAAGAAAAGTGTACAATCATTGCATTCTACCGGCGCTAACAAATGGGGCAGAAACTTGGAGGTGAACAAAGAAGCTCGAAAAAAGTTAAGGACCGCACAAAGAGTGATAGAACGAAAAATGTTAGGCATTTTGTTAGGCAATAGTAGTTAAGAAACAGGAATAGAGAAGCGTGGATCAGAGAGCAAATGGGGATAGCCGATATTCTAGTAGACATTAACAGAAAAAAATGGAGCATAGGCAGGCCATGTAATGCGCAGGGCAGATAACTGGTGGACCATTAGAGCTACAGAATGGATGCCAATGGAATGGAAATACAGTCAAGGACGGCAGGAAATTAGGTGGGGTGATGAAATTGGAATCAGCTAGCGAAGACAGGGGTAAGTGGAGATCGCTGGGAGAGGCCTTCATCCTGTAGTGGACGTAAACATAGGCTGATGATGTTGATCTGCAATTATCAAAAACAGCTGTGACTAGCGTGCATACCTGCCAACCTGTGACCTTTACAATTCACAAAATCCCGCGGAACACGCGGGGGGGAGGGGGGGGGGGTGTAGGAAGTGGGAAGATGGGACGCATTTTTTTTTTAAAGGTTGCCCTGGATGCACATATTTTCAGGGCCTGTCTGTCACCTTCCCCTTATTGTCCTCGTTTCTTGTTTGCGCGCTGCAGTTTCAAGATATATATATGCATACGCACTTGAGTAACAATTTAACTTTAGACACAGCACACTGCATGAGCAGCAGCAAACTTGGAACAGGAAATAATGACAAGCAACAAACTGTTCCTAGATCAAAGTGACTTTTTCAGCAACCTTGCTGTTGCCACCCAGTCAAAAAGACAGTTCACTGGGAAATTTCGAATTGGTACCAATTGGATATTTCCCGGTCGTAAATTAGTACATAACTGGCCCAAATGAACCAATTGGAATGTGCATGACCAATTGGTTTTTGTTGGAGTGACCAATGGTACCCAATGGGCGCCAATTGGTTGGAAACCAATTGGTTGAAATGGCCAATTGCCACCAGTGGGCAATACCAATACACATATATACCCCACAAAGCAAACCTAAATAGGATTCCAGCTGTCGGAAACAGGTTTGCTATAGCTTTAGTACTGCATGAATAACTATAACTCATTGAATGGGTTCATAAAGTATGATTTCCCAGTTAGTTACTCTCTAGCTAGTTTATTCCTATTGGTAGTCCAATTAGACTCAGTTGTGATTGTAAGATGGGCCTAGCTGGTTCAAACTGGCAAGTTCAATTGGGCTCAATTGGTTCCATCCCTGACTCAATCGTAACCAATTGGAGATAAGGATTTCCCAATGGGCTCAGTTGATTCCAATTGGCAAGTCCAATCGGACTTAATTGGTTTCACTTTGACTCAATCGTAACCAGTTGGAACAAGGGATTTTCCAATCGGTTCCAATTGGGTCCAGTTCATTTCAATTGGCAACTCCAATAGGTTTCTCCTCTGATCCAATCGTAACCGGTTGGAAGTAAGCGTTTTTCAATTGGTTCCTATTGGTCCCAGTTAATTCCTATTGGAAAAACTAATTGGAGTCAATAGTTTTTTCTTTTTTTTTTTTTTTTTTTTTTTTTTAGTGGGCAATTTCACCTGTTTCATGAACTTGTTTGTATAAACTTCACGAAGCAAGGAGCATCCCTCTTGCATCCTTTCACCAGCACAATACTGACACGTGCGATTATTTATCCTTTTTCCAGGGACTGCATTTCACCCGCTAACAACTATTAATAATGCTGGCAGGACGTGCCAGCATTATTTAGAACTTACTCGAATGTTATCGTTGATTCTATCTGTTCTGTATGTTCTCACCGCACCTTGTTTAATCAGATAGTATGCACAACACCAATTGTGTAGTACTTTCTGGAAGATATGCGGGCACCAGCCATTAATGCTGGAACCTTCGACGAGTCATGTATAAAAGCCGATGTGCTTGACCCGCAGATCAGATTTCGGCCTGACTGCGCTCGCTGCTATCGTTGTGCTTTGAGTGTCACTTGTTTTTGTGGGCACAGGTTCGCCCAATATGCTATTGTGCTCTTCGCCGTCACTACAACCTGAGTATACTTGTAACGGAAGGTACGGAGACCGATATGCTCTGCATTTTCACAAACACAATAAATTTTTCGTAGAACTTGAAGCAACGTTCGTAAAATCGTAATACGGGCCCAAATTCGTAAACATCACGAAAAATTTGGGAGACTTGGCAGGTATGCTAGCATGGTAAACAAAAAAATCCTTTTTTTTATTTTCTGGTGAGCTTGCATTCAAAGAAAGTTCATTTTGGTACCTTCCAAGTTCTGTATTGCAGCTCAGGTCAGAGTAAATGCAGTAGAAGCCAGCACAATAATACGACTTGCATCCATAAAATTTTTCTTTTTGCATCCAAAGAAACATATTTTATAGACTGCTGATGTGTTCTCTCACTCCATGCATTTTGGTGGCCCACAATTATAAAGCATCAATCTTTAGGTGTCTTAACTTAGCGTCACTTCTATGTATGCTGTTAAATGCCAGTTTGCCAAGTATTGTATGCCCAGTTTGAGGATGTACTTCTTGTTCTTAACCTTTCAACATTGGGCATAATTCTCGCTTATGTTGATCTTCAATGCACTGAGCCAATCATTGTTGTTTTGAAACTAGTGGCTGCTTATTATTTTTTGTGCAAGCATTGCACTTTGTAATCAGGTTAACAGGTGTATCCAACAGTGAATTACAGAGACGATGCAGTTTACCTCTTTTGTGTGTGCTGCTTGATTTCAGGACTGGGCTGTCATAAATAAAATGTGGAATGAGAATGATTCCAGAAACCTTGACAAGGCAAAGAACAGAGTTCGCAGCACCCTATTGCGCATCAAATATGTGAAGAAAGTGGCAAGCGATGACCCCAACTACCGGTGCTTCAGAATTGAAAACCAGCAGCGTGAGTATTCAGATTTACTAAATTTTATGGGGGTTCGGGGTGTTGAAAAGAAAAGTTACTGCATGCTGTGGTGAAACAACGTCTTTACTCCAAACAAAGCAGCTGCGTAGTCAGGAAAATAAATGGAGTTTGTGCAGAAGTGAACACAAAAATAAAAAAAAAAAGTGTCGCAGCATCAGGGAAACAAATAAATAAAACCAACTCACAGGTTTATTGATAAATATGAACTCCATAGTAGCTAGTTTCTCGACAATATAAGTTGTGAGACTTTTTTACTCTAGTGAAAAAATTTCATAGTCACTCAGCCAAGAATAGTCGTGGGAAGAGCATGTAACACAGCCCCATACTGTTTAAAAAAAAGGAAACATAGCAAAGGTAGCTAAATGTGGCAGTTACAGTCTAATCTTCTATGTAGTATTCGAATACTAGTACCTTTAGCGTGTGCCTAAGCAGCATACTTAAGCAGCTTTAAGCACTGTTCTGAAGCGTGGAGAATCACAGGGTAGCATGTATGCAAGCAGATAATGTGGAAAACTTGTGCGAAACTGTGGATGTAGGTGTGACTCCTGCTGTGAAATACCGGGTACAATACTGAGGGGAAATGAATGCCAGTACAGATCAAAATGCCAAGGGGCAGCACCTAACATTACCCGCCGCGGCGGCCCAGGGGCTGTGTCATTGTGCTGCTGAGTTCAAGTATGGGGGTTCAATGCTGGCCGCGGCGGCCGCATTTTATTGTGGGCGAAATGCAAAAATGCTCGTGTACATAGATTTAGATGAGCATTAACCCCATAACTGGATAATTGTTAACTGAAAAATGACTACGCCTTGACGAGACATGACTACACCTTGGGGAGACACTTCCCAGTTAAGGGGTTGAAGAACCCCCCAGGTGGCAAAAATAAGCCTGAAGTCTCCCACTACGGCATGCCTCATAATCAGGTCGTGGTTCTGGCATGTAAAACCACAGTAGTTAACCACCCAACTTTTTTCATGAATGCATGTTTTAAAGAGCACATATGCCTTCTAAATATTGTGCTTGTAGCTGGAGGTTTAGTGAGTTTTGCATTGATTGTATTATGCAAGGAATAAAAGAGCAATAAGCACTGCCAGGATTGCAAAAAAAATTTGCAGTTATGTGTTACTGTGATGCATTAAGCCCATAGGGTATGTGCTGCTTCTCTATGAAACTGTGGTAGATAAGACATGAGATCAACGTTTTAAACATCGCTGTCATCGCATGCCATGCTTGAGTGGAGAAGTAAATCAAAGAGAGTTCTGCAGTGCCAATGCATGACCATCGCTAAATGCTGACGGGGCATTGTCTGTTCAAAACACTTTCATCACTTGGTGGCATCTTTGGCTTAACAGCGTGAAAACAAGAAGTTGGTATAAATAAAAACAGCAAACCATGACTGTAGTATATCAGTTTCAAATTCTGTTTGTCCTTACACGCTGCCAGTCCCAGTCAAAAAAAGCAATTGGCTCCAATTGGGAAATTTTCAATTGGTACCAATTGGGAAATTTCGAATCGTAAATTAGTACATAACTGGCCCAATTAAACCAACTGGAATGGGACCAATTGGTTTTTTGTTGGAGTGACCAATTGTACCCAATGGGTGCCAATTGGTTTGAAAGCAATTAGTTGGAATGGCCAATTGCACCAGTGGGCAATACCAATACACATACAGTTAAACCTGCTTATAACGAACCTCCATGTAACAAATTCGTGGATATAACAAAGTTTTTTTACTCCTCGCCGTTACTCCATAGAAGCACATGTATTTAAGACCTCTACGTAACGAAGTGGCAGCGGGAGACCCCCTCGAAATAGCGAATTTTTCCCGCCGACAACCTAGAGATTTCGCCCCAAATTTTGTCATTTTTGTGCGAGCGGCAACCGGAAGCACTTTCTCCGCCGCGACGTAATGAAAAGCGGCGGCAATGTGCTTGGCGCGCTCGAATTCACGGTGACTGCGAGGCGATGTCGAACGCGTGAGAGCGAGCGCACATGTGCGTGCGTGCGAGCGTGCGCGAGGTGGGCCTGCATCCCTTGACTAGGCGATCTTGCCGCCGCGGGCATGACCTTTCCTCCTCTCTTCATTTAAACCTGATCCCGCTGCTCAAGAATATGACCTTAAATTTGCGCTACCATATCGCCATCAGTATTTCGATATGGCTGCCTCCTACGCACTTCGAGCCTAGATCCCGTAGCTTCGACCATGTGATGTAGTATGTGTGCTTAGGCATTAGTCTACCAATTTAGTTAAACAGCGAATGTTTACAAGTTTATACCGCCGATAAAACTACTATCCTTACTTCGTATAGCTGTCTGCTAATTTGCTGTCGCAATCGATGCTTTGCCTTTCGGGCGAAACTGGGACTTTTTTATGTGTTCATGCATCGCAACTTTCGAGTATTGGGAGTAAATCTTGACCGATAGTTGTATTTCTGTATGAAAGCCCGAGGTGCGTGGTACTGTAAAGGACCCTCTCTTTTGGTCACGGAAAACGGGTGCGCGTTACTATCGAGGGCGTGTTAGAATCGAGTAAATACGGTAAGCGTTTCTTTTTTCAAATTTTCGTGCCAAACCTGCATATAACGAAATCCTCTTTATAACGAAGTTTCTCGGGAATTTGTCAATTTCGTTATATCCAGGTTTAACTGTATATACCCCAAAAAGCAAACCTAAATAGGATTCCAGCTGTCAGAAACAGGTTTGCCATAGCCTTAGTACTGCATGCATATATAGCTATAACTCATTCCAGTTTCTTGAACGGGTTCATAAACAGAAAGTATGATTTCCCAGTTGAGAATGTAAGGTGGGCCTAGCTGATTCAAACTGGCAAGTGCAATTGTACTCAATTGGTTCCATCCCTGACTCAGTCGTAACCAATTGGAGGTAAGGATTTCCCAATGGGCCAAGTTGATTCCAATCGGCAAATCCAATCCGACTTAAATGATTTCACTTTGACTCAATCGTAACCAGTTGGAACTTGGGATTTTCCGATCGGTTCCAGTTGGGTCCAGTTCATTTCAATTGGCAACTCCAATTGGTTTCTCCGCTGATATAATCGTAACCAGTTGGATGTAAGCATTTTTTAATTGGTTCCTATAGATCCCAGATGATTGTTGTTAAGGCTAATTGGAGTCAATGGCTTTTTTTTTTACTGGTGTGGGCGCCAATGTTGTCACCTGTATATATACATGCCTCCGAATAAAGCGGGGGTCTTGTTCCATTGGCAACTCCAATGGGTTTTTCCTCTGACCCAATTGTAACTGGTTGGAAGTAAGGATTTTACAATTGGTTTCTATTGGTCCCAGTTGATTCCTATTAGAAAAGCTAATTGAAGTCATTGTTTTTTTTTGTTTTTTTTTTTTACTGGGGAGTCTTCTGTGGCAACAGTGCTGGCATACCCTGAGGTACACGCCACGTGTGCATCAAACAGGGCACCCTTTAGATGCTAATGGAGCTATGTTGCACTTTACTTTATGAGGGGCCGCTGTGCACAGGTTGTGCATAATCCTATACCAATAAAATATTACGAGAGTGCAGCATGATGAACTTGCTGTGCATATTCTAATAAAAGATACAAACTGCTCTGCAGCTGTAAAAGCTGGTGAAAAATTTTTGTTCATGCAGTTCTGGATGACACAAAACGCACATTGCGTGGGACGCAGCAAATGACAGATGGAATTTCACATAACGTGAAGTGCTGTCCCGTCCACAAAACGGACTATGCACCCTGCTGCTGCGAGTGCTCTTCATGTGGGACGCCACCTGTGGCAGTATTTCCTGACCAGGAAGAAGGAGATGTTGATTATTTCGACGAAGAGTTTGAGCTCTTCTGTGCACAGGTAATTAGTGCATTGGTAATGGTTCAGAGAACTGTTTTTCTGTATGGTTCATAGAATATGCAGGGTGTTTCTCTTTCATACAATACAAATGTTTTAGGAAAAGGGTATGAGCATGCAGCCAATGGCATTTTTGCAGAAGAGTTGTAAGGCAAGGTGGAAATACATTGTAGCACCTAAGCTGATGACACAAGCACCCGATTGCTAGTGGACATGGCGAAAGTCCCAGTACGTCGCCTCGGGGATCTTTCATCGCACCGCGGGCAGCTGCAAAAATGTTTACTTTCCCAAGCAACCAGGGATGTCCGTCGGACGTCCATGGATATCCCTTTCCGATATAACGGACCTCCGATGGACGTCCGCAAATCTCCAGCAGACGGCTATCAGACGTCCGATGGATATCCAAAAGAACAAATTTGTACATCCATCAGACATCCGAAATGGGATCCTGTGGCGGAGGTATTTTGGACGATATATGTGTGTCATGTATGTATGTATGTGTGTGTGTGTGCGTGTGCGCACACACACCTTGAACCAGCGATAGTGGAATTCATTCAAGCACCCAACCAATGTTATATAACAACCGGTCAGGTGCTTCAATGCACTCCACTGTCGCCGCTATGCTGCAAATAAACCAAAAAAATTCGCCCTCACCAGCTTCAATATACACATCATTTACTGCCACCTTATGTTAAAAAGTCCACAAAGCACACATGAATACTGTTCATAGCATAAATATACATGCTGATAAAAGGAAATTTGCAGACCTAGATATCATGACTGAAGTTAGAACAGCGAGAAGACATAAAAAACAAAAATAGAATTTTCTTTCAACGTGTTAAACAGTCTATCAAATGTGGGAAAGACAACTAAATCAATTCTCATGTGATTATCATACTTATTTTACTTTTTCGTACTGTCAAACCCTAGGAGGATTCATTTTAGGTACATGCTTTAGAATAAAGAAAAAAACTCGCGAGCAAGAATAAACGTGTGGCGGAAACCACAAAAAGAGGGTACAATGTGTAGTGGAAGTGTAAGCATCAAGGCTTACCCAATTCAGTAAGGTAGGAGAATGGGCTAGACAAGAGACGGCAAAAAAAGGTGGGAGGAAGACAAACACTGTCTTCGTCCCACCTTCTTTGTTGTCCTTTGTCTCGTTTTGTGCTGATTGAACAGGATTACTTAATACAGACATAAACAAGTCTACACAGAATAATGTAAGATATCATTCAAACACAAACATGTAGAACATGTCAGGAATAGGATGCATTTTCAAAGATGTGAAAAACATAAAATGGGGCACACCTGCAAACTCATTGGGATGGGAAGTTTCAACACAGAAAGCCTAGCCACTTCTGCTAGTTCGAGGAATTTATGTATTGTTTGCCAATAATTAAAATTATTATTTGCATACAAGGAGCATTTTTTTTTCACTCAGCAGCTTGGAAAGAAAAACATTACGTGCATGACACTTGGAAAACTTTTCGTGCTCTGGCTACAAGAACAATATATCGGGAGAGCCATTACACATACCCATAATTAGATGCCGAAATGTCCACCACAAATGAATTTTTATAACAGTATAGCCAGTACTTGCACTTAGCGACAGCAGAATAGTAAAGGATTTGGACCTCTTTAAACATAATTACATTTAATTTAATGCTATAAGGATCTTTAATAACCACTGCGCTAGTGAGTGGCTACAGCATATTGCAGCCGAGGTCGGGGTTCGCGTCAGTGCTACAATCCACAATAAATTCTGATGCTGCCTCTGTACAACGGCAAGCATCGCAAGGCACACAAACATTCGCACGGACAGGACAACAACACATGTTAGCGCATGTATGCGACGTACATGTACATGCACTGCTGCACCATTCTGGATATTGACTGCTAGCTGCCGGCGCGAGAACTGAGATCCGAACTCCAATGGCTCAAATAGAGATAGATGTAGCTGTCACACCTCAATAGCTGAGCAGGTGACTTCGGGCAGGCTGTGAAGATGGCGAATGAACCGACACTGCACTGGCACTTCGCCGCCATTAAAATGATAGGACGATGGCTACAACTTGGATTAGATCGTCGAACTGTCGTCGAACAGCATGCGTTGCCAAGGCTTTCAAACAAATCAAAATTAAGCAGTGAAATAACTACATGTTTTGGGAATAAGTGGCGTCTAAAAACCAAACGTCTATGACGTGATTCCGGCTCCGAAATCGCTTACGCTGAATTCAAATAGCAATATTATATCAAAAGCATAGCCTTAGAGATTGTCTACCAGTCTGTGGTGTTTATGGTGTATTGTTCATGTAGGCCAGTGAAAGCATAGCCTTTGAGGTCTGTTATGCTTCATGCTGCAGTGGTTTGCTCCAATATTAAAATCTGTGCATAACTGTCGTCTTTAAGTTCCAAGGGTGTGTCAGCTACTCATTTTGCCTTGCAAAAATAACTCAGATTATGGGTGCAGAAACATGAAAATGTAAAATGAATGACCAACCTTTACAATTTCCAACTATATTCTTTTCATATTAGGACATTGATCCATGTCCTAACTTAAGTTCTAGGTATGCCCATTTATGTACAGCCAGGGGACGTTCAAAACAGGATATCCCCCAGACATCCCGATGGAATGTTCTCTGGACATCCGAATGGGATATGGCCATTTCTTGTATGTCCTATGGATGTCCGTGATGGATAGTGAGATAGATGGACTTTCGGACGTGTGGCGGACGTCCCGTAGATATCCGTCGTTGCTTAGGGCATAATGAAGGAGGAAGGTTTAATAAACACATCCAGAGACTTAGGACGTAAAGGACTTAGTGTAATGGGCTGGATTTCTGAAATCAAAGTGCATTGCTTCTATGTCTTGTTTGCCATCACTTTAATGCTTGCTGTGTTCTTTGTAGATGACCCCTAAAGTTCAATGTTGGCACAGGGCAAGTCTTCCGTATTCAACTTGGGCATTCACACAGGCTAGCTGGTACATATCGAAGCCAAAGCAGCATGCAACATCAGGACCAAACATGAACATGGATTATAGTGCTTTGTTGTCGATGCATGTTCTTGCTTTTTCCCTTTCATGCTGTTTTGACTCAATATTCAAGCTTGTGGTACTTGAAGACATCAGAAATGTGCAATGCAAATTGGCCAGTATCCTGTGCATTTGGAGATTGGAGTACAATTTTCTGGTTCTTATTCCCTAAAACATGCAAGTTATGGTGTAGAACTGCAGCAACAGCTGTTATCGTTATAGTTTGATGGAATGAAAGATGTTATTAATGTTTTTCAAGGTCTTCATTCATAAAATATTATGGCAGAATGTTAAAACAGACTGCTTTTCTATACGACATTTAAGAATTTCTTAAATGCTTTTCCAGCTTAGGCATTTCTCATTTGTTTTTGAACTCTCGGAGCATTTCATCTTCTAGATGTGGCTCAGAGGCTGACTATATGGTTTTAACTACAAACAGCCACCAGTAAAAAAAAAAGAAAATCAAAATTGGTGCACACTTCGAGACAGCACTTTATTGGATTCTTCTGGCATCCATATTAGGAAGATTTTCTTCCCATTAATATGATACAATGCTGGCATTGTATGTGCTTTGTAAATTTTCCTCGTGTTAATGCAGGAATGCACTGTATACTGCATAAATCATAGGGGCTATAAAATGTTCAGGACGTGATGTTTTATGCATACTTTAAGAAGTATGTGGCAAAAGCACCACTCTTCTCTGCATCCACACCCTCTTTAAAAGAGCCGTCAGACTCTATTTCTTAACTCTTGGCAGCATGCACGCTGGCATGAGAGCGATGCCTTTCAAGGAACATAGTTAAACCTGCTTATAACGAACCTTCATATAACGAATTCCTGGATATAACGAAGTTTTTCGATTCCCCGCCGTTACACATGTATTTGAGACCTCTACGTAACGAAGTGGCAGCGGGAGACCCCCTCGATATAACGAATTGTCCCCTCCGACCGCCTAGAGATTTCGCCCCAAATTTTGTCATTTTTGCGCGAGCAGCAACCGGAAGCACCTTCTCCGCCGCGATGGAATGCGAAGCGAGCGTACGTGTGCGTGCGTGCGTGTGCGAGGTGGCCCTGCATCCCTCGACCCGGCGATCTTGCCGCCGCGGGCGTGACCTTTCTCCCCAGTAGCGTACCCAGGATCTCTGCCAGGGGGGGTTGACAGTTTGCCAATACCATCTAAATAGCACTAATTTCAATTTCTTCACGGGAAATTGTCAAAAAATGCGCTTTTTGTGAGTGTGCAGACGATTGCGCGTCTGACATCTTAGTTGCAGTACTCAAATGCGCAAGGAAAGAAAAGGGGTTAAACAAAAGAGGGGGCCTCAGGGGGGGTTACAACCCCCGAACCCCCCCCCCCCCCCCCCCGTCGGTGTGCCACTGTTTCTCCCTCCCTTCATTCAAATCTGATCCTGCCGCTTGCTGCAGCTGGCCTAGCCCGCCAAGCCGGCACTCTCTCCTTTTCCAGCTGATGTTGCGGACGCGCTGGTACACGCTGTGGCACATCAGACTCGATGAGCGCGGACACGCGCTGTCAAACGCTGGCGGCCTGTGGAAGCGCCGCTGGAGCTGGAGAAGCGAGCGAAGTGACCTTCGTGCTGTTGCCTATCGCTTCAACGCAAACTGAGCGCCGATAACACACAGCACGCAGAAAGCTACGAGCCGCCGACGCACCTACACTGCTAGACTCTGCCCCAACGCAGATCGCTTTCAAGATACGGCCTGCGCGACCGCGCGCCGCCCCGCTATCCCTCCCCCCTCGCTCCCTCGCCGGTGCCTCGAGCGCAACGGAAGAAGGCGTGCTTCCTCCCTGCTTTTCTTGCGCGCGCGAGATTTAGACGCGGTCGTCGGCTCCCTCGCACGTTTTCACTCGCACATACAGCATACGGCGCGCGGCGACTGCGTTATCGCCCTTGGACTAAACGGCCACGCTAGCGGCAAAAACACGCAGCAAAAACGCGCGTCAGAAACGCGCGCAACGGCAAAAGCGGCAGGAATCCGGGGTCTTCCGGCGTGCCGCGCGAAATGGGTTCTGCGGCAAATGCCGCGAGATGAAGAACCAATCAAGAGCGACGAGGGTGACGTCACGAAGCCATCACAACCGGAACGCCACCGGTCCGCGCCGGGTTTTCAATCGACGATCGTCGTCGTCTCGCATGAAACAACGAGCGCTCGCGGTGATGCTCGCCCGTTCGGAGAGCGCGGGAGATCGCGCGGCCGCGCGGCGCAGCGAGACGCGCGTGCCACGGTGGCCTCGCGGCAAGGCGCTGGCGCGCGGCAACTTGCCGCATGACGCGCGCGTTTTTTGCCGCTAGCGTGGCCGTACCCTTATATACGGAATGTATATGAGCCAAGACCAATTTTAGGGCCACAACGCGTCATGGACACCATCTTTATATAGCAAATACGGATCTCAAGGGCCATACTTTTGCTGGCGGAAACCGAAAATACGTCATAGTTGTCGCCCCCAGCACTTTGGGCGTCCAAATGCCATCGTCAAGCCACCAAGCCAAGCGACATGAAAGGTCAAAAATGGCCGCTCGGGCCGGCGCGGGGTGGCAGTTCGCAACGTATGATGCGGGAACGGTCCCACAGTTCCGACGCAACAGCGGGGTTACCAATGCATTGAGTTCTAAGGGAGCTGTGCCGGGACCGGTCGAAAACGACGTAACAGCCGGGAAAACGCAGCCCCCGGGAACGTAACAGCGAGATTCTACTGTAACACTATACGACGCTACGACGCCATCGTGACGCTCGCTCTTCGTTTCCGATGCATCGCGCTTGTGCGAAACGACACGCGTCCACGCATCCGGTACCTGGTGTGACATTCCGAGGATGAGTGCTTCGACGAAAACGGAAAACGGGTGCGCGTTACAATTTAGGGCGCGTTAGAATCGAGTAAATACGGTAAACGTTTATTTTTCGAATTTTCGTGCCGAACCTGCATATAACGAAATCCTCTTTATAACGAAGTTTTTCGGGAATTTGTCAATTTCGTTATATCCAGGTTTAACTGTATTCCATAAGAAATTTCTGACCCAACATGGATAGAGTGCAAAATTTAGTCTCTCAGCTCATTGACCAGTGGACCACAAATATTCGAGGAATGTTCGAGAAACATCTGACTCCGGACTTTACGATGCCAAGTGTAGATCCCCACAAAGCCAGATGACATATCCAGATGGCATGCGCAGTGCACTTATGGTACCACTGGTACCATAACTAGCCCTTTGAGACTAGTGTCTGACAAAAGTGCACGAGGATAACAATTAAAGAAGCATTCACAGGATGAGCAGGATGCATTAACAACCGTCGCTTCACTGTTTCCTGGAAAATATGGAAGGGTGTGCGTGCATGTACACAATGGCTTGTGTCTATAGGCCGTTGCCCTACATTTCGGACATTGCATAAGGCAGAAAAAAAAAGCACAGATTTTGAAAGCCACAGGAGAGACCTGTAATGATCTATTAATAGAGCTATATAGCTATAGTGATTGTAGGTTCCCTGCGACATGCAGAGGAATATTTAAATCTCATGTTAACAACAGCTCATTCCACATGAAATGTCCCAGACCCCAAAACTGATACTGTTGTGTGCCATTATAGGTGCAAGCCTGAATGAGGCAAATGATCTGGCATAAGTTTTCACAAGTTTCTTGCAACCAATCTATGTGCAAGAAATAGATCGAGGCTATTTCAAGGAAAGGTGATCTGGGGAGTTTTAAGCTTGCAACAGGTATTGCAGTGCTTTAAAACACACTACACTGCCCTCAAACTGCAAATGTAGCTTTTCTAGCATTGCACAGTGGCAGCATAAAGAGGGTGCTAAGGATACACACGTAATAAAGATGTATGTGCTATTCACTTTTTGAACTGACAAGCAGCTTTAAGAGTTAGCTGTTCATCGTTGTGTTCCGAGACGTTACCGTGGTTTCCACTTCTAAATCTGTGGAAAAGCGATTGCCTCTTCAAATTGGATAAGGAATGCAACTGTTGTGAACTTTATGAACTCTATATAAACACTGTGAATTGATGTGCAAGTACTGTGCAGTTTGTTACTGCATGCAAAAAAGCAATACGAGCGGTTATTTAACGCTATATTAGAAAGCAGCAGACTACACGCGCCACCATTTTTCCTGTTAGGCCAGTCATCTTTGAAAGCCAAGTGACCGATCATAGCCTTGTGACATCACTGCCACTTTGTTTGCAAAAGTCAGCTATGCAAGCAATTTCCCACAGCAAAACAGCTGCCGCTCTCATTACAACGCCATCCCGGCCAATCGTAGAGTACAAGACAAACAAGTAATAAAAATGACCTACACCAATGGTCAATGGTTGAACGAGAGTTGGTGCAGGCGGCTCCCATAGAAGCCGGTTATCTGTGCCTTGAAGGTCTAGAGTAAAAGCAGATTGTGTTGTAAACGGCGTATGTTCATCAGTTCACCACTTCTAATATGGGGCATTGGTGCAGTCAGGTAGATGAACACACCGCAGATGTGATCTTTTGGCAGTGGCAGATACATAATGGCTAACTTAGCCTCTTTCTATCCTACACGGAGGCACAATAGTCAAACGGTCATTTCTTCTCTGCTGTTTTACAGCAGAAGGAAAACGGTGCTTGACCAGACCCACGGACGCTCATAGCTGACTAGCAATAGCCTGAAAACTGAAAATTTCTTTTATATTTGTCTCCTATACCACGGTTGGCACAAAGTGGTCATGATTCAGATTGTTGCATAACTCGTAATCTGCTGATCTGTAGTACTTACAAAACAATGTATCAGCGCCGTGTACAATATCTCATTTGGTAACTATTCAGTCCCAATAACGGCCTTGAACAGTCATGCTTTGCTTTCATCACACAAATGTATTATTGTAAAATGTAGTGACGGAGCATCAACTTTCGAACAGCATGAACGTATACTTAACTGCCATTTACCTCGCATAAAGATCGCTGGTCCATATTTGATGCGTAGGGAGTTGATGAGCACGGCAAGAATTCAATTGTCGCCTGCACGTGTTTTGCGGTGAAGCAGTTCAGTTGTGCCTACCTGTGAAAATGGTTGTGGACTTCAAAAATATTTTTTGCACCTCAAGCAAAATATAGTGGAACTTAAATTTACATATTACAAGCTGAAAGGTTGGTGGAAATAATTAGCTATCAGATATATTTATCTGGAGGGCCTAATGTCTAATTTAGGTGTAAACATCATCAAAAAGTGACTTTTTGGCAACTTTAGAAGTAATTTTGTCATAAGTTATTTGATTTGATTATCTAACGTTATTGTTAACATAAACTGTAGCTAAAGAAAAAAAAGCGAGAAAAATTGTGGCTGAAACATCAACAATGGTTATGCAAAAAATTTATAAAACAATTTTTGCTTTTTTATTGAGTCAATTAAATGTGGAAAATTCATAAATGTGTTCATCTATGATGTCACACAAAGGAACCAGGCCAGTAGAATATTCTAAAATAACATTTGTCATTGTACATAGTTTCACACTAGACTTTAAAAAAATTTACCTCCACCAACATTTGCTTGTTCCCGGAAACTTCAAAGAGCGTTTATCTCACCAAACATTTTTTTTTTTTTTTTGAGAAATATGTTCGTAAAACCTCATTCACACACTCCTAAATTTTTCCAACAGAAATGGCAATGTTTGCTTTTAGGGTCTGGGATGTTTCACGTGGAAGGAGGAGGAGGAGGGGTGTTGCTTGCGGCAGGCGGACCTTGCCTTGCAAAAGTTGCCGGCAGTTTGGCAATTGCTCCGCCTGAACGCCACCTATCAAACGCAGTACGTGTGTAATGACCCCAGATCAAGAATGTTTATTTACCTTGTTTAGGAAGTGTTTCAATGCACTTATAATTTCCCCCACACGTGCCTGTTAGGAGTAGCACTTTAATTGCACACATTAGTACTATGAAGTACTGCTGTACAGTGTTGCCAAAACTAGTATTATAAGGCAATAACATATCCCTTAATTTGCAGTAAATTGTATTTCCACTTCATTTTTCTTAATTCACAGATAGACAAATTCATCAGCAAATTTGGCATCCGCATTTGTTTTTGTCTAATATGCTCCCCCATTTGAGGAAGGCTCTTACATTTTACTGTTTTGGGAAGAAGTTCCATAGACTCGTATAGTCAAGCTGAGCTCTTCACTTTGTTCTGTACATGTTGTTTGCTTCTATTACTTGCAGTCATCATGTTTTACACATTTTCAATAGAGCTGCACACTGAAATGAACACAATCTTGAAAATGACAATCAAGGTTGAAAACCATCCTACAGCTTTCCTTCCCTAAGTATAAATACCTGAAAATTAGAACCTGGATATTGGTTAACTGTGTATTTCCATTTCTAGAATTTAGTTATTGTTGCTGCTGTGTTAGGGACCTGGTGTTGGTAGTAGGGTTGTGCATGGTAATGTGGTTTTTATGTTGGTGCATGCGGTTACATGGGCGCCTACCTCAAGGCAGGCACGTTCCAATCTTCAGAGTTTGAATTTGCTAGCATTTGCATTTAATGATGACTCTTCTTTTTTTCTCTCTGCTTGTGCTTTATAGATGGACGATTCAGGGGAAGTGGAGTTAACAGGTGGGTTACATTTCCTTGCTCCCATATAGCAAGCATTATTCCTTTTTTTATTTGGTTTCATCTCATTTATTTCTTTTTGTTTTTCAGATGTCCTCTCTTTCTTTTAATATTACTCATATGTTGATTTTATTATTCGAATTCCTCTTTTTATGAAAAGCCAAGGAAGCAGCTTGGCTGTGATGCACAGTTTTAGTCACTGTTCTATGTATTCATATGATTGTTCATTGCATGTTATTTATGTTTCATCATTAAAATTGTCTTCCTTGATCATAAAATGCACTGTATGTAAAATTTATCTTGTGGTGGCATTCCCTTTCTGCTGGATGGCCACTAATCAGCCAAATGAAAGGAAATGTAAGAGCTGTATGTAAAGCTCTTGACAATTGTTGCATTTGTATGCTATAGATTATGAGAAACTGTGAGAACAAACAATGTGTTGTAAAATATTCATACCAAGTATATTTAGGGTTCAATGTTTTTTAGTTACAACCAAAAAGAATTAAAAGAAAGATACACCAAATTTTTTTCGGTAGTTCGGTTTTAACCAAAAAGTGCTGCTGAAAGCAAGTTTTCCAGAGCTAAGACGTAATAGGTGTGCAGCTTCGAGCCAACATGCGCTCCAATGCAAGGAGTCTGGGCAAGGCCAAGCCCAGTGGGCATTTGAACTCCTCAGGACGTCCATAGGACTACCGCTCCTGGATATTTTGGTCATCCGTAGGACTTCCGCAGATGGCCGAACGATATACGGCGGACATGCACAGGACTACAAGGCGCATACAAATTGGCAGTCCTAAGGGTGTCCTGCAGATGTCTGCAGCGGATATACGGATGTTCCATGGACGCAGGAAGTACCCTAGGAAAAATTATAAAAGAAATATTTTATTGCTTTCATTTTATTGAATTATGAAACGATAGACCTGACACACTAATAAAGCTGATAGCCTGTATTGGTGTCGACATCTGCACTGTGTACCAAAGTGGTTTCTTCTGCAAAGGTGCATTAACTATTCATTCTAAAGCAAATCTTTTTACGTGAACCCTCCCAGACTTCGAGCGTTTTGGCAAGGCAACAGCAGCAACCGCAGTCAGCACACACAGGACAGCACTTATACAACGAATCTGAATCGTGGCCTATATATAGCGCCAACTGCACTACCCCTACAGGTGTGCTGGTGGCCGGCTATGATCTCTACGAAATTACGTAGTGAAACAAAAGAAGATATCTAAATACAGTAAAAGCTCGATGATACGATCACGGCTAATACGAATTTCCGGATGATACGAATTTTTCTGTGGTCCCGGCCGAGCCCCATTACTTTGCAACGTGCTAGAGAACGGTTGTTACGAATCGATTTTCGGCCTGCGTCGGGTGATACGAATAAACGCCGCCCCACTGACGGCCGCGAAAGAGAACAGCGCGCAGTCACGCGCTTTCTCCCGTTATCTTTTGGTGCGGACGCGCGGACGCGGCGCCGGACAGCGCGGACTCCGCGACTGGGCGCGAAGAGTTTGAAGCGGTGGCGCTTTTGTACTTTTCCTCCTTTTCGGCGGCCGCCCATCGGACGGAGTGGCTGCTGTGCTTCGGGCCGCGTTCTTTGTGTTTGCGCCATTTTACCTAGTCGCAGCGAGCTATGTCTACCGAGATAGGATTGTCTACCGAGATAGAAGGACATTAGAGACTTTTTTCTTCAAGAAGTAAATGCGTTTTACGTACATGTGCCTGAGTGAGTTCATCTCTCACTCTTTAATTTAGCTACAGTCGAATCTCGTTAATTCGAACACGCTTATTTCGAACATACCGCGCACCGACAATGCTCTTAGCAGCGCGCCAAATCACGCGGCGGCGCCTCCGACCGGCATTGCTCCGACACCGCCGTAGAGCAAAAGCTCAGGAGAGACCCCTCAATGCCGCGCGCGAAGGAACAGGGAAAAAAAATAAAAAAGAACCCGCGGCGGAAATTTCACCCTCTCTCAAATTGCAAGGTCGCCGTTTATGCATCGCGCCGGAACAAGCGTGTACGTGCCGACTAGAGTGTTCTAGACAACCGTATTCTAGCACACACTAGTGCCGACGTCTCAGCCACGCGGATAAAATGGCAGTGAACCCTTCTCCACTATTTTCTAGTCACATGTTGACCTTGCACGCTGCGGCAGCAGCGCAGAGGGAAGCAGCGGCGGAGGCACAGTCGGGCCAACGAAACTGCCACGCCCGCAAACGCTCGCTTCCCGATAACGGCAGAAAACGAAACTTCAGGGGGCGGCTAAAATAAGCTGGCGCCAGCACGGCGGCGGGCGCGCACATCTCCGTGCGCACGGAGTCGAAGGTGAGAGAGCTATGAGGGAGTTGAGAGGGAGGGCGAGGGGAGCCACCGAAGCGGCGGAGTTGACGCGGCCAAATCCACTTCCATGCCTGCCCTCCTCCCTCAACTTCGACGGTCTCCGCGCGCACCCGTGTGCCGGCGCCGCCCGCTCCCTGAAGCTTCGCTTTCTGCCGTTATCGGGAAGCGACCGTTAGCCGGCGTGGGCAGTTTCGTGGCCCGCGCTTGCTATGCGCTTGCGCGCCGCGATATTTCACGACTCGCACCGTTCGTGCATCGTGCTATGGTGCACGAATACTTCAAAAATACGTCCCTTTAATTCGAACAAATTTCCGGGCCCCTTCGAGTTCGAATTATCGAGATTCGACTGTAGTTTTAATTGTGTTTCGATGATACGAATTTCGGCTAATACAAATATTTTTCGTGACCCCGTGAGATTCGTATCATCGAGCTTTCACTGTATCATGAGTACAACACACAAACAGCTTGGAACGCATAAACCCTTTATTAAACTAAGTGACGCCATTTCTGCCTTCATTCTCGATGTTTGGCGCGTCTGCTTGGTCGACTTCTTGCCAAGCAATACTACCAATACAAGTTTATATCATGATCACTACTTGCATCTATTGGGACCTATAAAGCATTTTATTTGTCCAATACAAGTTTAGATCAGTACTTCTATTGTTTCAATTGGGACCCATAAAACATTTGTTTTACAGAACACTATTTATTGCCTTGATACAGGACTGCCAGAAATTTTTATGGGACCTGTACATTCTGCTATGGGACCTGTAGGTTTTCTTATTGGACCTATATATTTCGTATAAGACTAACAGAGACTTCTATCAGAATTTTTCCTAGGGTAGTTTATGTTTTCATTGCTTAATTTCCGTCAGACATCCGTACAACAAACCATTGACCATTGAGGGATGCGTGCCAGATGTTTGTTTTTATTTATAATCGGCTGAATTGCACAGTTGGTGTAAACATTAGCCCTCTGTAGGATCTGTGCTGCAAACATGATGCCATGTTGATTTTTATCAATGAAAATACAACTTGCACACCCATGAAACACAGATTCCAAAAGCAAGCTATGTTTACGCAAAAATGGACAGACAAACACTTTCACACATAGTTTTAATCATTTATTCAGCTTTTGCAGCACTAGCCAAAAATTTCCAGCCCCCAAGTGCTGCAAGTGAAATGAGATCTGAGAGTATCGATCTACTTATATTCTCTGATCACTGTAAGCGCGGAAATGTTTCTGTGGCGCTGTAAACAAAAATAATGAGATGGTCTCAAAAGCTTGAGATGCTTACGATCACGGTGTGCTTTAGAACCTGTCCATAAACCTGCCTCTGTTGGTACCTGAACGCTCTCCGAAAGAAGAAAAAAAAAACAGCGGGTAGAATTAGAATTTGATTAAGTTAATGCTGCATGTTAACATTTGACGACTGGTTGATATTTCGCTGAGAAATCCACTAAACAAAGCTAGATGTGGTTCACATAGCTTGAATGAACTCGACGCCGGTTCTTCGTTGGCATTTCCAAACGCAGAAATGCTCAAAAATGGCACGTGCCCTTCGTCACTAAAAATTCGAGCAAAGTCCGGCTAGGTCTGTTGACAAAATGTCCAGCACGAATGACCTGAGGACGTCCGCAGGAGGAGAAGAAGTGGATGTTAAAATTGGTCCGATGATATCCACTGGATGTCCCCAGGACGACTGCTCTAGGACTTGGACATCGGTATCGGGATGTCCGAGGGATTTTCACTGCCCATTGGAAGGTAACGTGCTGCCCAAAAATTCTTTACGCGTCCATTTTGCTTGTTGCTACGACAAACACGAGAAGTGGAAAGGGGAGGTAGAAACCCTGACCCGTGTCCTCTCGGTCTTTTCGCTGCGTTCAGTGCTCGCACTCCTGCGCCAGATTGCGCCATACGAGATTTCCTGCGCCATCCTGATAAAAATACACGATTTTGCGCCGAAATGCGCCAAAATTAGTGGCGCGCAGACGTGCCTAGCGCGCATGACTAAAGCGGCTCAGTAAATCGAACAGCGACTGATTAATTCGGGCTCTAAGGGGACCGCCTAAAAGTCCAAATAATTGGGAGTCGGAAATATCAAAATTCGCCAGAAAATAACTATTCCGCCAGTGGCTAAAAAATACATTATTCGCGGTTGACCACTTTCAGAGATACGTTCACGCGGGATTTCGCGTCACTAGCGTCAGCGTCGGCATACTTGGTGGTGTGCTAGGAACCCCATTATCCGTCGACGTGTCCAGCGCTAGTCGCGCGAAATGTCGCTGAAGGGAAAGTATCCCGGAAGGGGATCGTCCAAAAATAAAGCCGAAGTTTGTCAACGCGGTCCTGCACGCACGTACGCTTGCCTACGATCTGGTGAGTCCGTATCTCTACCATTGTTATGCTGTCGCCACAAAAGGACGAAAGTACAATTAATGCATGCACCGAATCTTCAACCTTTGGCAACAGGACCGCGATTTTGTAGCGATGCCTTTTCCGCTGCTATACTTGTTTGCGCTTCGTCAGTGGTGTGACAGTGGCGCGCCGCCTGTGTTATATGGTATCAGCTGGCAGAGCACGGTGGACGATAAGCGCAGCATATAGAATCGAAGGGAATGCATCGCTACAATATCGCCGCGCAGGAGACGACCGCGCTATGACCGCGCTTTTTTTTTTTCTTTTTTTAGACAGTCACTGTCCTCGTCGGCGAAGACATCGAGGGTGTAGTGGGCGCCGTGTCAATTAATGAATAAACGCTGGACGCGCGGAGCCCTCCCGAATGACTTGCCTGAGTTCGCTTGCCCGACGGTTCGGGCGCGGTAGGTGCTGGATTAACTGGGCTTCGCTTGTTTCGGTTTCCAGGAGGAGTCGGCAACATGGCCGACCACCATCTTGCGGTGATGCCAGCGACGTACCAACGCCAAAATATTGCTATTTCCGCTCAACACGGGGGTCAAATTAGCACACAGTCGTGCAGGCGGAGTCCGAATTATATATGGCGTACTTTAAGGTGTATGAAATTTCGGTCGTACTTATACATTAAGTTTATGGGCCAGTGATGGTGCCTCATATCGAGCTTGTTTGAATTGCTGGTGTCAAAATTATCGGTCGACGCCCGTTGTGAATCGGCCAGTTGCTGACAGAGGCTTCAGCTTTACGAGCGTTACAAGGGGCTCATTAAGGCTGGCCTGGCTCAGAAAAGCATTGATGACATTGAGTCTGGCCAGGTGTTTGTGACTGATGCTAGACCCTTGCTGAAAACTTAACAGTGTCAGCTGTCAATGAAAAAATCATACCATGTAAAAGGCAACATCTGAGCAGCTTCACTCAGCTTGAAATAAACTAATTACAGCACACTGTGTCGCCACAAAAAAGACGAAAGTACAATTAATGCTTCAGACGAGGTTATATCCCTCGCGACGTTTCCTAAGCAGGATTAACACAGAATTTGACCCACAGTGCCCGGATTGTGGGGAGAAGTTTAGCACTCTAGCTCGTATGCTCTGGCAGTGCCCTGCGTTCGGGATACGTCACTCAACAGCGAACAGGACTGGGACGAGGCCATCTCTAGTACGGAACTCAAGCTCCAGTCCATGGCCGTCCAGATGGCCCGTGAAAGAGCGGAGAGGCTTGGCGACCCGATTCCGACATGGGAGCAGCCAGCGGCGAGCCGGGGGCCCCAACGGGTCTCCGCCGACTAGTCCCTCAGGACCTCAATAAAATTTCATTGTCTGTCTGTTGGTGCAAAATGTTACCAACTGAGAAAAGTCTGTGAAAGGTCATGTAGAGAAATATATTTACTGAAAACCGAATTTTTGGGTGGAAACAAAAACTGAAATACACAACCGTAATACAGGGTGTGCTTTAACGTAACTAATTTTTTTTTTTTAAATAATGCAGATACTCCTCTGGTAGTTTTCCAAGTATGCGTAAGCATTCTGCCACTTGCTCATCTCCACGCAGCCCGGTGTAATCAATGTTATGAAATTTGATCCGACCAGTATAAGCCCTTATCGGACGAGAACCGACCTTTATCGGTTGTTAACCTTATCGGACTTGATCCGAGCATTACAACTCTTATCGATCGGTATCAACTGTATCGCATTCAATCCGATCCTTATCAACCCCACCCGCCGTGGTTGCTTAGTGGCTGTGGTGTTGGGCTGCTAAGCATGAGGTCTCGGGATCAAATCTCGACCACGGCGGCCGCATTACGATGGGGGCGAAATGCGAAAACACCCGTGTACTTATAGATTTAGAGGCACGTTAATGAATCCCAGGTGGTCCAAATTATTCCGAAGCCCCCACTATATGACGTGCCTCATAATCAGATCGTGTTTTTGGCTCGTAAAACCCCATAATTTCATTTTTTTCCTTATCAACCCTTGTCTGCCCTTATCGGTGCTTATTAATCTTATCAAAATTGCTCCGACCATTATAAGCCCTTCTCGCTCTTTAGCACTTTATCCATCCACGTCAAGCCATTACCAATCATGATGAGACCCATATAACCCCTCATCACAATATCCTTATCAACCCATTGACTGCTTATCTGTGTGTGTTGCTGAAGGAACGCCCCAACGGAAGGCGCATCCCGCGACTACCGAAACGCATCGGGGATGTGGCGTGTTTGGCATTATTTCGCAAAATTTTCGCAAAATCTGAAATTTCCTGATGTCTACAATGCTCCAAGTCGGCTCTACGTGTGGTCCTAGAGATTGCTTTCCACCATCACCAAATGTTTTGGTTTGTACCGCCCGTACAACACATTCATATAGTTCAGATATATTCAACTTGTGAATGAGTGGTTGTTTAGCCAAGTGGGTTCTGAGCGTTAGGTCGTTGGTCGGAAACTCACCACCACCAACGTTTTTCCTTTCGAATTTATTTTGTTTTATACATTAATTTCTTTATAGCGATTGTCTGACGTGACGGGCGGACGGGCGGGTTTCCTGGTTGTTAAGGCATAGAAATGCTTACGCGTTTAAAATCGCCTACTCGTTGGCCTGGATTGCTCGCGTCGCACGCGAAGAGGCGGGCATTACTTATACTGCAAATCGAGATATTTGACTAATTAACAAAATTTGGCTAATAATCTTTTTGACTAATTTAGCGCACATATTGCAATATACGAATTAAAGCCGGTAATTTCACCAGGCACATCCAGTTGGAATAAATTTTGAAACTTGCACCAGTTTCCGTATAAGCACTGTCAAACTTGGGGTAAAGATGCACTGTTGTTCCACTTATTTTTTTAATAAAAACGCCGTTTTATACATTGACTCTCAAAATTACTGGACCAGCAATGCAATTCGTCGCAAACTTAAAGTACACTTATCCCGACACTGGTGTCATCCTCAGAACTTTTTCTAACTGGCTATGACTTTTGAAGTGACCAAATACAGTTTATGAATTGCAATATGTGCCATAAAGTAACTATAGTTCAACGTTAATTCTCGAAACTTGCAAATATGTCAGCCTCTGAGAATAATCTAGCACACGAAGTAGAATTGTGCTAAATGTCATGGCTGATTTTTGAAAATTCTGTCAACGACAAAAAAAAGCACCCTGTGCATGGAGGAAATAAACAAAACAGGAGAGGCCCTGACGTCTGGTTTTTGAAGCCGGAAGTGCAGCCATATTGGTGTGCCAATCTGCCTTTGCGCCTCCAAAAAGGGGTTTTGCAGCTAACTTGCATTGTTACCAGCCGCCGGAAGTATGTGCGGCCGACGCGCGTCAAACAAAGCCTACGAAACTTCTGTAGCAGTTTTAGAGAAACAGACGCGCTCTGCGTTTTTCATGGCACGTTGAAGAAGACGAAGACCCGCTCCGTGAGTGTATCTGTTGCTGGCTAACACTCACGCTCAAAGACCCAAAACACAACTTTCAAGTTTACACACCACACTCCAAAGTAATCTTTGTTTTTTTTTTTTTCGCGAACAAAAAGTGCTGCGAAAAAGACACCGGCGGAAAAATATTCAGAGACCGAGAGCAGCAGCGAAAGCTTCAGGAGCGCGGTTGCTAAGGCAACTTTGGCATTTGGGGTGCCCGTCCCAGTGCTCCTTTGCGAAAAGCAGCACGTGACTTCCGCCACACTTACTCCAATACGTCCGGGCTGGCCGGGGCTTTCTTCCTCCATGACCCCGTGTATTCCAGTATAGCAGAATTGTGTAGAAGCTTCTGCCGGCCGTGGGATGCACCAATTTTAGAAATAACTTATAAGCATGCAATTTCATCAGTACGCTATCGACTTGGATGTAAAGGAGAATTGAGGGTAAGATTCTGTTGTGTCTTCAGATATAATGACAGGAGGAGGTCCCAACTATGTTTTTATTTCAACAAAAATTTTATATGATATAGCACAATCGCTCCACACATCGGAACCGAGCTTGTGTTTTCAGCGCAAGCCTTTGTTTCAGCATGAAAAAGTCATAACTGGCACAAAGGTAGAAAATGCGGCTTACGAACGGTTGCCCGGTGTTCAAACAAAATATATGCTTTCATACTTTTTATACCTACTTTACACAACTTGAAATGAAAATAAAAAACACCCAGTTGTCTGCGCAAGTCCGCAGGTTGGCGGCTTGGAGTTTTCCAAGCCGCTTCTGTGATTTTTTTTTCCTACCCTCCCCCATTTTTATGGAAACAGTAAACAAAGAGATGAAAGTATTAAACTACAAATTCTTAACCTAGTAATTTGTGGCCCCTGAATTGTCATGTTCTTTTATTTCGGTGTTTCGCCCACCTTTACGCCACCATTCTTGCAGCCGAAGATTCATTGATCTGTCCCTAAGTATTCTTCAAACCCAACTCGGCATTTAATTCCGAACGGATGCTGCAACATGCTAACAAAGCGGGCTCTGTTGCTTTTGCGCTATTTCCACGCGCTACGCATGAATGGAAATCGGGAAATTCTTTTATTATTATTATTATTATTATTATTATTATTATTATTATTATTATTATTATTATTATTATTATACCCCAGAAGTCCAAGTCGGTGATATTACCTGTGATGTGTACACAAAGTGGCGTTCAAATTATCTGGTGTGACTTGATAGATGGCAATCGATGACAGTCTTGAAGCGGGACAGTTTGATGATTAGGACGATGTTGAGAGGAAGTGCATTCCAATCTCGTGATGTCTGCTAAAAAAGAAAAGCTGCAGTTTCGCCCGAAAGGCGAAGCATCGATGCGGTAGCAAATTAGTGGACAGCTATACGAAGCATAGTGGTTTTATCGGCCGTATGAACTTGTAAACAGCGGCATACTAACTAAATGAACAAGCATCGTGTCACGCGCGCACAGGCAAACATGAACACAACTCACTCGATGACCGCGGAAACTCGCTGTCAAAACGCTGGAGTGAGCAAGCAGCGAGCGAATTGACCTTCGTGTCGCGTCTCGCATCAACCGCGAAAACACAGCGTGCCGCGGACTGTGACCCGATCGACGCAGATGGCTTTCAAGATACAGCGGCCCGGGCGAGCGCGCGCGGCCACCGGAGCCGCCCAGAGTAGGACCCCCCCCCCCCCCCCCCCTCTATCTCTCGCCTCCCGCCGGAGCCTTGCGCTGCCAGGCGGGCGCGATGGTGGTGGTGATGGTGGTCCTGTCCTTGGTATCGGGTTGACGTAGTTGGCCCTGTCCAAACCGGCGTGACCACATAAAAAAATATAAAAAATCATGGAAACGTCTTTTCGTGAACTTCAGAAGAGAAATACAAATTCGCACATTCATCGGCGCAAAGCTCCATGATACCCGCCGGGGTGGCTCAGTCAGCTAAGGCGTTGTGCTGCTGAGCACGAGATCGCGGGATCGAATCCCGGCCTCGGCGGCCGCATTCCGATGGAGGCGAAATGCAAAAACGCCCGTGTGCTTACGTTGTAGTGCACGTTAAAGAACCCCAGGTGGTCAAAATTAATCCGGAGCCCTCCACTACGGCGTACCTCATAATCAGAACTGGTTTTGGCACGTAAAACCGCAGAAAGAAGAGAAGAAAGCTCCATGATGCCGCACGCGGCCGCCCGGAGCAACGTTGCCCCGGAATAGACGGCCCCTCCCCACCCTTCCCCCGGAGTGTCGCGCGTGACGCAAGACGGCGCGCTTCCTTCCCTTGCGTGCGCGAGATTGAGCCGAGATCGCCTGCTCACTCCAGCACGCTTTCATTCGCACGCAGCATACGGCACGCGGCGACGATTTTGTCGCCCTTGGACTTTATTGACCCTTTTCCCGTCGCTTCCGTGGGCGCTGCCATGTTTGGTCACGTGGTGACGAGTCCATTGCTTGCCTAAGCTGCCTCCGTTACCTCCGTGTTTACAATGCAAACGCGTGACGCCGGTGCGGCGCAGCAAACCTCCGTTTCGACGCATATCGTAGACGGTGACTGTGTGGACGACACGAAGCTTTGGCCACAGCTTTAGAAGACATGTAAGTGCTTTCAGAGCTCATTACGCCTTGTCCAAACGGCGCGAGCAGCGTATGCGGGGCTTGTACTAAAACCGGGGCTAGAAATGTATTCCAAGCTGGCCAAACTTTCCGCTTATGAATTAAATCAGGATCACTGTGCTCGTTCTTTATTTGGCAACCCTTTTGAAGCAGCGGCTTGTCATGTTTATGATTCAGTAAAGTTCCTCGGTTCCTCGGTGCGGCCACTATTTGACTGTTTATTTTCAGCCTCATCGCTCGCGGGTGTGCTCTGCTGCGATAGATTTGTTCTTGCGGCGCACAAAGCTTGGAATGTAAATCTTTTGTACTTTGTGGTAGCTTGTAGCAAAACTTATTATCGCTAGTCCCTCGCGTACTCTGTGGACCGTCACGAAAGGTTCAGCTTCCAACATTTGTCGGTGTAATCGCTGTCGCTCATCCTTCGGCATATTGATTCAAGTGTACACCCATTCACTTATTATTGATACGTGGGCGATAGGGAGGATGTAAGTTTGCATGCGAGTAGGGGTAGATGTGCGTAAATAACGTGCGAGAAACTTACTATGCCAATAAGTGACGTTACTTCCTTTTGTAACGAGCGGTACTCACTCTTAAGTGCCGACCTTGCGGAGTTGAAGTCCTTTCTTTGGAGGTAGCTATACAGCGCTAGCGTATAAATTATTTTTTTTTTATCCTCGAGAAAAGCCGTGCATCGCGAAGGTCCGGCAACACAGGCAGTCCTTATGTAGCAGCGGCGACATAGGTTGATTCCATTGCTTAATCTGCAAATCACTATTTTTGCAGCTAAGTACCCCACACGCCTTCCCTTTATCGTTACACATTTTGCAGCATAAATTGGGCACAGTGCATTAGCGAACACCCACTTGCATTTCCGACAGCTGATCGCACAGTAGCAAGGCAGAAGCAGGGGTGGTTTCGTATTCGTGCGCATTTGCTGAGGCAATGTATGGCGCGCCGCCGAAAGCGCCATCTCTTTCCTCTAGAGCAAACTGCTCTGCGAAAAGAGTCAATACGGAACCTCACGGCGACGGCAGAAATGCGGCTGGAGTGTTCATATGATTGCTATCTCAATAATAACAAAGAAATGCTAGAAAGTAGGTTATAGGCACGTTATAGGCACGTGCAGGATGAGTTTCAGTGGGATGGCTCGGACGAGAGACGCAGTGAGCTGGCGTTACGAGTTCATTACGGTGTAATAGGACGCGAAACAAATTGAAGACCAGGACAGGAAACGTTCTTTCCTGTCCTGGTCTTTAATTCACCGTAATAGGTGTGGACCAACTAGCCCAGCAACAAATAGTAATACGCTAAGAGTTGGTTGCGTGGCTGTAGTGAACAAAAGTTGGAAGGTGATTCTACTTGTATAGTTGAAGTCAATGAAAAACTATGTCTTCCTAGGCGAGTTGCGGGTGGGGTGTATGAACCGTATAATTTATTGCGAAAGCCGCGCTGTAGCGACAACGTTCGATCGACGTCAACTAGAAGTTGAATCGCTATATCCAACTTGTTTGAGTGCATGCATAGCGACGTCTGGCAGCCTCTGCACGTTTTTTCTTCCGCTCTTCAAAGTCCGCTTCGGCGCGACGTGGCAATGCGAAGGCGAGTAGCGAGCACTGGTCTCATTCCCTGCCACTCCCACGATGTACTGAAATTTCTCCGGCACGAGCGCGATATAGCGCGCTCCTCCACGTGCGGAAGATTCACCCAGTGAGACCCGGAAGTAAAATACACCTTCCAGAAGTGTTTGGATTTAAAGTGGATGGAAGCACGAACCGCCCGGTCAGCTGTCGAGATAAGCAAGAGACGTTTGCAGTAATGGTGGGGGAAAAAAGCAGGGAAGAAACTGATACGACCGGATCCGTTACAGGCGTAGGTAGCGATACAAGGTAGATAGAAAAGCCGTGAGAGAGAAAAAAAAAAGTTATGGAGTTGTATACAAAAATGCTAGAATGAAACACATGTACAGTATACCTGAATAAATCAAGCAGGCTAGGTGACTATTTGTCACCGCCCCTTTTCAAAGAAGATGCCAATAAATCATGTTTAGACTGCACTGCCGGCGGGATCAGGCCACATTTTTAGACTGTACTATCTCCAGGATCGACCCACGAAAGAGACTATAGCTTAGAAACACATACTCCATACGGAAAAGTGGTATTAAATCGCCAAGAAAAGATAGTGTGTTCAAAATGCATTATATATATATATATATATACCTGACGAAGGCCGGACCCCAGCCGAAACGTCGGAAATATAGCATCGTTTTTCTTTTTTCGTACGTGCGTCATCACCCTACAAGTTCCTGTTCAACTACCGAATTCCGGCATACCCTCACATCTCTCTCTCTCTCTCTCTCTCTCTATATATATATATATATATATATATATATATATATATATATATATATAGTTACGGGGTGTGTAGAAGGCGTGTATTGCAGGGAGCCGTAGGGCAAGTGGGTGCCGGTACTACAAGTCGTCCGTCTCTTCTTCGCTGCTCTCCTAATGTTGTTGCTGCTGATGCTGTCGCTCCACTACCTTTGACGCACTGTAACAATATACAGGGTGTTCATTTTTATGTTTTACGGAATTTTTAGAAATCGCCTGTGGCAGGTAGCATATTTCTTATCATTGAGCTGGGTTATTGGATGAGGCGGACATTAGTAGCACGAGAAATCGACACAGATATTCAATTAATTCACAAAAATTTACTAATTAACTTCTTGGTTAATTACTTTACGAAACATATTGCAATTTACGAATTGTACCCGGTAAGCTTGTCAGGCGTATCCACTTGGAATGAATTTCCAGAATGACACCAGTTTGCAGATATGCGTCATCAAACTCGCCGTAAAAACGCTCTGTTGTTCCACTTACTTGTTTACCAAAATGCTCTGTTTACATTGAAGCACAAAAGTAACTGGAACGCCCGTGTATTTCGTCCAACACTTTGGGAAGTAATATCTCGAAACTGCAGTGGTGTCATCCTGGAAATTCATTTCAAGTGGATGCGTCTTGCAATTAATGTCAAGCCGCGATACAGTGGCTTTTTTTCCCATCTCCTCAGCCATGTGATGTATTACATGTCTGGAACAATAAAAGACTACTACGAAAAAAATTCACTGGCTACAATTCGTAAATTTCAATATGTGTCGTAAAGTAATTAACTAAGTTCCTTAGTCATTTCTTGTTAATTAGTTGAATATGTGCTTCGATTTCTCGTGCTACCGATGTCCGCCTGTTCGAATAACCCCACTCATCGATAAGAATTGTGCTACCTGCCACATGCACTTTTTAAAAACTCCGTAAAGCTTAAAGATGAACACCGGCCTGTAAATTTATGCACTTCTTGATGAACAACTTATTATTGTGTAGACGTTTCGGCTGCAGACAGACCTTTTTGGACCTGTCTCGAGAAAGGTCGGTCTGGCCGAAACGTCGACACAGTGAACAGTTCTTCAGGGAATGTATCAACTTTTCAATTATAACCTTGCGGCAACCATAAATGCCTCTACCTGAAAGTTATATTCAGGGTGTCCCAAATATCATGCACCAAGATTTCAAAATATGCAAATGCCACGTAGCTGGACACAACCAAGGTAATTTTGCTTGCAGTCGCTTGGAGATAATCAGATTATTTTTTGCATTCCGCGTAATTAGATAATTAGTCCCAATTAATTAATCAACCTCTTAAATATTTTAATTAGATGAAACGGCAAGTGGCAAGCGTCAAACACTTGCCTTTGCTTCGAGTTGTTGACAAATTCGACTTCGCCCTGCCATCTGCTAGCCTCCTGGTTAGCTCAGATGGTAGAGCGGCTGTCCCGGAAAGGCGGTGGTCCTGGGTTCGAGTCACGGACCAGGACGAAATTTTCTTCAACTGCGAGACTTTTCGTTCGAGGAACCCCTATGGGTTTGCTTTGTAGCAATTGCTACGACTGGATGGATGGCTCATTTTTCATTTAATTCTCTGCTCCTAGCGGGTTTCCGCTGAACTATTTCTTCAAAATGATAATATGAGAACCCTCTTTACCGACTTTGGAAAAGCCTTGGGTGATAAGCGGCCAGGTACAAAATGAACGTACTTGCGAATGTGCGAAAGTTCAACAAGGGCGTACCAGAACTCATTTTCACAATTGTTGCAACTGAACATGCAACTTAGGTTACTTTGGAACCATGTTTTTTTTTTTCTTTTTTTTTTTTTAAGTCCGTTACGTGCGAACAGAAAATGTGGGCCGATCCCGGTGGTTGTGCAGAATGGGTCGAAGCTCAATGGCACATACCCCTGTGACTAGCGAAGCTGAACCTGGCTAAGTGTAGCTAAGCATGGTTGGGACTACTTAAGCTTAGTCAGTCATCGATAGCCAATCAATAGCTAATTGATAATCGATCAGTAATCAATACATTCCGGAAAATGCTGGGAATGACTTGGTAGTGCTTAGCTGAGCCCAAAGACGTGGCCAATACCTTGCGATAGCCAATCAATAGCTAATCGATAAATAATTTTAAAAAATCCCGAAATGCTGGCAATGACTTCGTAGTGCTTAGTCTAGCCGCATTTCGATGGGGGTGAAATGCGATAACACCCGTGTACTTAAATTTAGGTGCACGTTAAAGAAGCCCAGGTGGTCCAAATTTACGGAGTCTCCCACTACGGCGTGCCTCATAATCAGATCGTGGTTTTGGCACGTAAAACCCCATAATTTAATTTAGCACGCCAACCATCTTTCTCCCTAGCTGAACTGCCTCGTTTATCGTTTTTCCGTGCATGCACCTAAAGGTAGTCTTGCAACAGCGCTTCAGCTAACCTCTATAATTAAGATTTTGCACTTGGGATTTTAAAAACAACACCGAGCTTCCATACGCAATTTTGGGAAGAATGACTCCTTTCTTAGAACGACAGAAATCTGGGGGATGTTGGTAAGAGTTTATGGTTGAAAAAGTTAGGGCGTAGAAAACCCGTACAGAAGAACAACGAAAAGGGCAACAGAAACGGCGACTATCAACTGAAAGGTCGCGCACTATGGCAGAAAAAGGAAGAAGGCATTAAAAAGAAAAAAAAAATGTGTCGCAGTTTCACCCGAAAGGCGAAGCATCAATTGCGATAGCAAATTAGTAGAGAGCTATACGGAGTAAGGATAGTAGTTTTATCAGCTGTATAAACTTGGACATGCAGCAGCACCAGCAACGCGCAGAAATGTTGTCGACGCCGTCGGCGTTTGGCCCGCGTTCGCACCGAACGCGCGCGACGTTGGTGACTGTTGCCGGTGCCTCTGGGTGCGGCTCGGAGATTTTCGACGAGATCAGAATGGGACACACGCCGAGCAGCGTCGCGCGAAATGCGGGTTAGTCTCTGATAACAATTAAGCTTTAACGTTAAGTTTGTGACCTTTCCTGCAGCGTTCTCCGTTTCGGTGGCCGTACCGGCGCACTCGTCATGTGAGCCACTTTTGAGAATCTGTGCCTCTCGATCACCTTTACGGGGAAGGCGCTCGTTTCTAAAGAGTTCAACCGATGCGTGCCGTGAGCGCTATAAGCGAATCCCTTCACTAAGCGGCTGAGTTCTAATAAGCGTGAATCGCAGTTTTCAAACCGAAAAGAAAAAAGATTACTCCATCTCCTGCTAAAGGGAACCATGTGTGGATGCGAAGCAGCAGGGAGATGGTTAGCTTGAGCGGGAGATGGTTTCGCGGCAGCGGCCCGAGCGCTCATCGCGGCGCTACACAGGGGAGAGAATGAGGCGCGCGCGCCAAGGTAGATATACCTGGTAGCGAAGCTTCCATAGAAACCCATACGTTCAAAACATGGCGGTTCATCGGCGGTTCATGGGGCTTAGCGCCGTCTGTGTGAGGAGGGAACACTTCCGGCGGAAGAAAAAATAATGTGACGTCATATCCGTTAAAAACAAAAGTGACGTCATTTTGTTTTTAAAGGCGCGAAATTTGTTTTCGGAGGCCGGCCATTACAGCTGTATATTCAAATGCCCCGCCATACGACTTGGTGGGCGTTCCGAGCTTTCATCACGGAAAGCGAGGCAGGGAAAAGCCTGCCGTACGGGTGTCGAAATCGCATCCCTGCACTAAACCTACTTTCTTTGGAGGCCGACGAACGCTTTGGTTGTAGAGTGCTCGTCCTTTCGTCGGACGCGAAGCCCGTCGGCCAGCGCTGTCGCACGAAAACAACTAAAGTGAACAATTATTATCTGGCGGTCGCAACTTGATGCTTTTGACTGAACAGGTTAAGAAACAATGAAACTACCCGCGTCACCAAATTTAGGCAAACGTCGATAAGCAAAACAACACAACATGTGAGGGAGGCGTATTGCAACAGGTGAGCGTTACGAGCGCGCCTTTCTGCACACTTCAAGAGCTGCATTGCATTGCAAGTGATAGCAGCGTGAACGCACGCCGCTATCGATAGGCGCTCTTGCGGTGGGCGCTGAAAAAAGGTATTTATTGATAATGATCAAGTGAAACAGAATTGTCACTTCTTTTCTCGCCATGCGTATATAAAATTGATTAGGAACTTTATTTTCGTTGAATGAATCTCTGTGTCTCTCTTTAATTATAAAACGCTTTTTTTCTTTCCCAATGTCTGTTCCCCCCAAACATAGTCGCGCTTCAATCGCTGCTCCCATAACCACCCTTGCTGATGTCGGTGACACTTTGTTCTGAACCGCTTTTCGCCCGAAGCTTCGCGACCTATGTGAATCGACCTTGCGCGCGCTCCGTCATATTCATGCCGCGGAACTACCGTGGCGCCCCCAGCGGAGTATGCAGCTGTCGCACCACCTGTCGTGCGCGCCGCTCCGGATTCCTAGAGGAGAAAAAGGGGGGAGCGTAGGAGAGGAGAGAGACGGGGAGGGGACGCACATGCGCTGTGGGGTTGTGGGACGCGGGCGCCGCTCCGTAGAGGATTCCTAGAGGAGAGAAAGGGGGGAACGTAGGAGAGGTTAGAGACGGCGAGGGGACGCGCATGCGCTGTGGGGGTATGGGACGCGGGCGCCGCTCCGTAGAGGATTCCTAGAGGAGAGAAAGGGGGGAACGTAGGAGAGGTTAGAGACGGTGAGGGGACGCGCATGCGCTGTGGGGGTGTGGGACGCGTGCGCCGATCGGTAGCAGGATTCCTAGAGGAGAGAAAGGGGGAGCGTAGGAGAGGAGAGAGAGGGGGAGCGGACGCGCATGTGCTGTGGGGGTGTGGGACGCCGCGGGAGGGACGGACAAAGCCGCCGCCATAAGATCAATAATACAAGACTATAAATGCAGTGTTGAAAAACGAGCACATGTACACAGACGCACACAAAAAAAGCGGTGAGTACAATACATGCGTGCATCTTTCAATGTAGCTTTAAGTTTTTCTCAAATTGTTCTGCACTGGTGCTTTCCCTCGATCGTTAACACCGGTAATTAATTCCATTCTTTAATGGTTCTTGGAAAGAAAGAAAATGCGTAAGCGTTAATGTGCATCTGAGGTATTTGAAAAGTGTTATCTTTGCTTTTCCGTGGTGTTCTACCTTGTCGTGCTATTAAATACTGCTTACTATTGATGTTAAATGTGTTTTTAGAGAGAAGTGTTTTTAGTGAGAAGAAAAAGCTTTAATCTAGCTATGCGCCTGCGTTCAGCGAGCGTAGGCAAGTTCAGCAAACTGAGCATTTCGGAGACAGAATCTGTGCGCGAATAACGTGATAAAATAAACCTTGCTGCTCGACGTTGAACTCTTTCCAGTCTCTCAATTAACCCAGACTGATAAGGGTCCCAGATTATGCTGGCATATTCTAGCGTCGGCCGAACGTACGTTAAATAAGCTGTTAGTTTTACTGACTGTGAGGCTAACTGCAATTTCCGTCGCAAGAACCATATTTTTATAATATGATTTGCCCAGCTTAAATTCTCGGATATATGTATGCCTAAGTATTTCAGCAAGTCAACCGTGGCAAGCACCGAAGAATTCACAGTGTAATTAAAATCGAAAATATTATTTATTTTATTCGTTTTGCGCAATACAACAGTTTTACTCATTTATTTTCATTTTCCATTTGTCACACCATTTTTCAATAGCCTTAATAGCGTCACTGAGTAATTGCTGATCTTTAGATGCTTCGCATCTAAAACTAAAGTTTAGAAAGCGGCATTGTGCGCCGCAAAGCAGGTGCGCGCGTGATGCAACGTCGCCTCCTGCAGGCTCGTCTGTGGACCGCAGCAGCGGGACGTGCTGCTCGCTCGCTGTGCTGGGCGCCATGTGGGTGCGAGTCTGCGCTTCCGGACGGGGCGCTGTGTCCGCGAGCGCTTGTTGTAGTTGCCCTCGTCCTTGTAGCCGCTCACGTAGCCGGACTCCGAGGGGACGTCCTGGCGGCCCTCCTTGCCCCGACCCTTGCCGGCCTCGTCGAAGCGCTGCTTGTGGGTGCCCATGTACTTGGTGTGGTCCGTTAGCCGAGCCACGGCTCCGCCTGTGGCCACGGGCTGCGACGAAAGAGCGAAGGCCGGGTCAGTCTTCGAGACCGGAAAGCTTTGTTGCAAAGCAGTTGGTTCCCGGGCCTATATACCGGCCCGTTACTCTCGCCAAGGGAGTGCAGGCAAATATTAGACACGTTGTAACGAATAACGCGCGCGACGTGCGCGGGCGCTGGTTCATGCACTGTTTATTCTGGAGACTTCCGAAGTTTTATGCATGCAGACCAATATCGAAACTATAGAGGTTCGCGTCAAGAAATTCACAAGAAATTCAAGTTCACGTCCAGTCTCCTGGATGGCTACCTTTGAATGTGAATTTCGTGTTGATTTCTCCGCGTGAGTGAAACCTAGCTGGTTTGACGCTTCTGAAGTGCAGTTGGAACTCGGCACTGGCGTACATCGGGTGTGCTTCGCTGTCCTGTCTATTCGCGCTGAAATATTCACTTATCAAGAGTTTTGTTTACCCTGTAACACCTGTTGGTATCACGCCGAGCTCTCAGCTTTAAAATAATATAAAGGACTTAAAGAGGCTGTACAGGTTAACAATAAGAACTAAAAAAATATCCGGTGAGACTTCTTGATTCCTTTAACACAATCGAACTCGCAGTATTATTGCAGACTGTGCTAGCACAGTCACACCGCCGTGTACGTTACACGTTTAACCCGTTTCCCAACTCATAATTGCCGTTTATTTACGATGTTTTCAACTGCATCACCTTCTGCATGCTGCTTTCGAAGAGCACGCATCCACATCTGGGCTGCTCCTATCTACCTCACACCCATGGCGCCGCAACCATTTGCCTCCTTCGCCAACTGCGCATCATTCTGCGCAGCCGAGGATATCTCTTCAGCTGCGAGCGGCGTTACGAGCCTCGAAAAGGCGGCACAGGTGGTGATTTTTGCGGACGGACGGATGAACGAACGCACATTTCCTGGCTCATAGCAGCTGTCCGGAATAAAAAGTTAGGTCCCCAACCTTGAGTCGATTTACCTCTTCACTGCATAGCGCGTGTGTGATGGAGCGAAGACAGTTTAGAGCAATGACTGGGGGATGGGGTGACCACCCGAGGGCTACGAGCCTCGGTGCTGTGGCACACGTGCACGTAACATCCATAATTTATCTGAATACACTACGTAGGTAACGCTCGCATTATCTCGTGGCGAAAAGACACGTCCAGCCATTTCTTAGCTCATAACTGTCGGTCGCAGTTTAGTAGAGGTAGGAATGCGTTAGTACACGCCCTTTGAATTGACTTTTTAACTAACATCAAATAATAAGCTGACAAGTGCGGCAAGTTCGGCGGGTTGGTAATAATAAGTGATTTCTAATTGAGAATGTGGCGCACAGCATAAAACACGCAACACATTGCATTCGGAAGAGGAGGATCTAGGACGATTTCCCGTCGTCGTAAAAGAAACAGCGCGAGAAAAAAAAAACGGCACACAAATAGGAGAGAAAGAAAAAAAGACATGGCGTTGGCACGTGGTCTCACAAGATCTCCTGACAGGTAGTCCTGTGATCGCGACATCGAGCCCCGGCACACTGTTGCGCAATACGAGCAGTGGCGGCAGAAAAAAAAAGACAAAAAAACTTTCACCGACTATTACGATACTCCCTAATGCGAAATAAACAGGCTGGCGCGGACAATCTGTGTCGTGCGGCACGTTGCAAACGGAGCGAAGTGTGGCGCGACTGCCT
Source organism: Dermacentor silvarum (assembly GCF_013339745.2). Lineage (NCBI taxonomy): Eukaryota > Metazoa > Arthropoda > Arachnida > Ixodida > Ixodidae > Dermacentor > Dermacentor silvarum. The sequence continues at coordinate 72,289,537 of NC_051154.1, read as the reverse complement.
CGCTAATCTGGAGATCGCGAGAGCCAGCGCGTGGGCGCGATTCGCAGCAGCCGCCGCCGACAGACCTCCCAGACGACGCGCGCTACTCTGGCGCCATATCTCGTAGCCATCGTCGCCGCACTACGCTTTTCTTCTCACGCTTTCGCCATAGCCTCTTCGTCCGCTTTCCTCCTCTCGTCTTTCATTCCCCGCTGCACTCCGCGTTCACTTTGATCCTTCGCAGCGCTAGTTCGCTCGGTTACGAGTGACAACGCCGAGGCCGACGCTCGCCGCAGGAACGGGCGCCTTATAGCTGGCTCTAAGAACTGTCTAAAAACTGAGCCAATGAATCATCGCCGCGTGTCATCGAACACCTGACTAGATGTCTGACTCGTAACCGCATGTGTCGCATTGCTAAAGCTATATACCGTCACGGATATATATATATATATATATATATATATATATTTCGCGGGTGACCTCGTGTTTATAAGAATGTCATTTCGGGCGTGGTTGCGTTTCGTTTAGGATGCATAGGTGGCGTGACTTGATACCACGTCTCCTCGTGGCAACTATATATGCGAGAACGGATACAGCAGAGAGACTCCGCTCGAAAGGTGCACAACGCAGTCTGCTTACCGTGGTGCGTGTGGTGGCTGGCGGACCGCACGTGCTCAGCTTGTCCTTGATCTCTTCCACCTCGACCTTCTTAATTGTTTTTCGCTATCACCTCCAGGAACTGTTGGTACTCCTTCAGGTTCAGCGCCTTCTTCGTCCTGCCGCGAGCACAGGGAGAGCGTGTCAACACGTCATGCATGCACAGACAATGCGACAAGAGCGTGAGCGTTTATCCAAAAGCTGGGATTTTGGAGCTTCCCTGTGCACCATTAGTCCAACAGTTTATTATTGTGACCAAGGTTCGGCATTTGTATAACCCCATAGCCATCAGCATAAACCGAGCATATCAGTGCGCAGCACAAAAGAAAAAAAAGAGGGAGGGGGCGGGGGGTCATATATACGCCCCCTCGGTGGTTTCCAAGAACCTTCCAGGTCTCTTATCATTTTTGTGTTGATTATTATGGTTATGCATTGCCAGGTGTAGTTGTAAACTGGACAACAATACAATTCCCCGTAGTGCAAATCCGCGCACTACAACCGTTAAGGATTTGAAGTGTGCACCTTTGTCGGCCTTTGTCACTGCGTGTAAGTGTGCACAGGCGGCCTTTGTCACTGCGTGTAAGAGAACTTAGCGAAGAGATGGATGTCCCTCTTCTAGAACATCGCCTAATGCCTCCAGCTAAGCTGTCACCGCCGTGGGAGTGGCAGGTTATAGAATGCGATTTATCCTTTGTAGAGGTCACAAAGCACGCTCCCGAGCTCGAAATTGCAATGCATTTCCACGAACTTCAATCGAAGTACTCGTGATCAGAATTCTACACCGACGCATCCAACTTCCATGCTGGCGTATCTTATGCAGCTGTTGGCCCCTCTTTTTCTAAATCTGACTTATTGAACCCCATAACAAGTATCTTCACAGCAGAAGCCTACGCAGTACTGTCTGCAGTGAAACACATTAAGAAATTTAAAAAAAAGCACTAATATTCACAGACTCGTTAAGTCTTGTAAAAGCGCTAATATCTTTACAAAAGCATAAAAATCCTGCTTTTATTGAGCTTTACTCACTCTTGTGTAACATTTGCCTATCTCATAGACATGTAATATGGATTCCCGGCCATAGAGGAATTGAGGGTAATGTGCTTGCCGACGAAATCGCCAAATCAATGGCATCGCAAGGTATTTGTCTTCCCGCTGCTGCCCCTGCTACAGATCTGAAGCCTTTCCTACGAAACATACTGTGAAGCCATTGGCAACGCTTGTGGGACGCCGAAACAAATAATAAGCTCCACTTGATTAAGCCACAGTTACGTTTCTGGCCCTGTACAACGAAAACACGACGAATTGATGTCCTATTCTGTCGTCTGAGAATAGGACACACATATGGTACTCACAATTTTCTATTGAATGATAATGATCCCTCCAACCTGTGGTATAGATGTGGCGAGAGGCTCACCGTCCTCCACGTCCTCCTGGAGTGTCGGGAAGCCGAAATAGAAAGAAACATTTTCCTCTAGCATACCGCTATTGTGTCCCATCCCGCTATGTTTCTTGGTAAAGAACCGCTTTTTATCACCAAAGCAGTCCTCGCATTCTTGAAAGATGTTGTACTACATGTTATTAGCCCAATAAGTTCGTAGCGCATCCTCTCTCCAGAGGATGTTGCTGTGATAGTTTTTTATAGCACATGCCTCCAGGCCCTTGTGTTTCAAGGGCTCTGTTTAGGCACTTGTGCTTCTGGCCAATTCTTGCATCCGTAATATTTTGTAAGTCGTACGTATCATTCTTTCGCAATGCATTGTTCATGTCCATAGTACACATAATTAGTCATTGCCATAATCTTATTACGTATAGATATTATGCACTTTACAGCGATTGTTTTTAGGCCCCTTTACAGCCATGCCACATCTAATGTTCATATAATTCACTATTCATGTACCACTAACAAGCCATTACCATCGTCTTGGCGCTCTTTGGCCACATCTGGCCCTTGCGCCAATAAACCACAATAACCAAATCAAATCATCACTTTTAAACCTTTCGCGGCAGATTGCCGATGAGCTTGTTTAAATTAAGATAAAAATGAAACCCAACGAGGTTTACAGCCATTTGGCTGGATTGCGGGGCGTTTGCTTAAATCAGATATTTTACGTCTTTTTCTGCCTCGTTTCAGGTGAACCACTCTCAGAGGATGAGGGATCGACGTCTTCAGATGTGGACCCTATGCGACAAAAATGAAACCGTCCTTGCGGCCCATTGTACGTGCATAGCTCTTAGCACGGGCGTCCAAACGCAGAAAGAAAAGCTGCATGTACAGAAAAGGAATGTTTGACTTCCTGCTTACGTTGAAAAGGTCGAGTTCAAAAGGATCAGAGACATTTAGTTTACCTCCTCGAAAGGAAAGAATGGAGCAACAGATTGTGAACGGTCCACTGGCACTACTGCAGAACAAGCGGGATGAAATTGCAAGACCATCGGCAGGCGAGCAAAGAGACTTCATCACCACATTTAAGAGCTCAGTGGTTCGAGCTTTATTTTCTCTGCTACCAGAGTACAGTGACAATCTTGAATAGACTGTGCGAGCACATCCAGCCCACCTTAGAAGCCTTTACAATGAAGAGATGCTAGCAGACAGTTTAAACGTACTTAGCACAAAGGCCAGCGAGTTTATGGCCACATACAACATCAGTGAGGCTACCGTTAATTTGGTGGAATCCTTAACAAGACAACATACCAACTGCACGGACTGGCGTCGTTACAGGGCTAGCAGGATGGCGGCATCTGTAATGAGGAGTGTCTGTCATACTAATGTTGACAAGCCGAGTGTGTCATTACTCAAGACAATCTGTTACCCCAAAAATCAGGCAATTAAAACTGCTGCCGTCCACTGGGTCTTGGCACACGAGGCAGATGCTTTCAGTGCCTATAAGTCCAAAGAAGCAACAAGGCACTAATATTGTAAAAAGTTAGAACTCCACCTGTGTTCTAGACACCCATACGTTGGGGCGACACCCTAATGCCGCTGCCTCGTGCTTGTGCTGTGGCAAGGGCGTTGTGGAGTTTAAATGCCCGTATTTTTTCCGGGATGCCCAGGAGATTACTAGCGTGAAGACGTGTCTCACTGATGTTAATGGTGTGCTGAAGTTGCCGAAGGAGCACGCCTGCTATTATCAAATACAGACGCAGATGGCTGTCAGCATCGTGGAGGTTTGCGACTTGCGGGCACCAAAGTTCTACCACAGAGAGCGCGTCTTCCGGGACGACACGTTTTGCAATGCCATTTTTGGTGCTGCACGAGAGTTTTTTGAAGAGGCCATCCTGCCCGAGCTCTTAATTCAGCTGCTACTTCACAAGGTAACGAGAGGCGGAGAGAAAGAACAGACCAGACAGTGCAGTGTACTGCTTTTGCAGGAGGCCAGAGACTGGAAAAGTGGTTGCATGTGACAACCGTGCATGCTGCTATAGGTGGTTTCACTACTCGTGTGTTTCACTGAGACGAGCACCAAAAGCCAAACACTGGTATTGCCCTTTGTATCGCGCTTTGTGGTGCACGTTTAAGAACCCCAGTTAGTCGAAATTAACCCGGAGTCCCACACTACGGCGTGCCTTATAATCATATCGTAATTTTGGCACGTAATACCCCAGAATTTAATTTAATGACGGTGCAAATTTTTGCGACTTCTTGTTACATGTTTTTATTTCTGTCTGCTAACGACATGCAACAAATTAAAATACAAGCACTCAAAGAAACTCTAGGTTGGTTTAACAGGAACGCACACATAGTCTTCCTGCAAAGCATTCAGGAAAAGCAAGAAACGGTCGCCAACAGTAGAAGTTGAAAGATTAAAAAAACTCGCTATTGTGCGAATTCATGCTACAAACATGCAGCCTAATTACTGTTCAGAATGCTGTGAAACAAACAATCCGATTTCTTATTTTAATAACATGTTTTCATGTTTTATTCCAAGAAATGGCAGAGTGATGCGCACAGCCCCAATTTTCGCTCCCTTGAGCGTTTAATTCTCCTTGCCTTTTCTGGAGTCTGGGTAATACCAGTGTAGTTATGTCCCTCCTACGTGCGTACTGGAAGAACGCAGTCTTCCAGTAGTCAAGCTATGACCTGCAGTCTGCCGGTTAGTTGCGACGTTGAAAATGTGTCGAGCAGCAGCACTTGGTCAATGCAAGAATATTGTCATGGTGAAGAGGCCTCAGCTCTTGTATTGTTATGCGGAGCTGATCAGACCGAGAGCGTTGTCACTCGCGCAGAATCGCTTGAGGAAGCTGGTTACGCAATGTGGGAGTGACCTCTATCGATTCGCTCAACATGAGAGCCTGCGGTTGCCACCTTTCCCGCAAGACGAAACCGACACTGAAAAGGTGGGGGAGGGGGGTTGTAAGAGTATTGTTGCGATAGCAATTATATGGTCATTGCAGGAGAATTTTCGTCGTCATCGCCGCCGTCACCTTGAGGTTCTGTATAAAGTCCAAGTGCAATGAGATCCCGTTGCGTCCCGCGCGCCGTACGCTGTGAGTGCGAGGAAAAGCGTGCAAGGCTGCGCCGAGAAGGATGGTGGCTTGATGCACACCGTCTTCCCGCACGCACAGTGTACAAGGTGGATAGGGGGGAGGTCATCGCGCGGTAATCGATGAGGTGGGGGGGGGGGGGGTGACCCCGCGTCTCCTCTTCTAGCCCTACCGTGGCTGCGCATGTCGTACCTTTACTAGGGAGCCAATACTGCGGCGGGTGCAAATGTAGGCTAATCGAGCCGATATGACTGGTGGCCTCATGTGCACTGTCTTCAAGCCTGCCTATTGTTGGAGGTCGCATAATCTCAAGTTTCGGGGACGCGTTGAAGTTAGAGGCGGCACTACGCGTTCGCTCGCCGTTGCCGCTGCAATTCATTACGCCAACGTTCTGACAGTCTGACAGGAATCTTCGCGGTCATCGAGTGAGATCTGTTCATGTTTTACTGTGCGCGCGTGACACTATGCTTGTTAATTTAGTTAATAAGTGAATGTTTGCTGCAATTTATACGGCCGATAAATCTGCGAACCTTACTTCGTGCAATTCCCCAAAATTGGTTATCGGCTATCAGTGATTCCCCTTTAAGGCGAAAGTGCGACTTCTTTTTCTTTTCTTCTGAGATTTCGCCTATAAGTCGAAACGTCGATTCTCTCTGAACACTTATTGGCGATCGCCACCTGTTGGCACTTATCGCGTTAGCTGGCAAGACCATGCAATATGTAAGGCCGCATGCTTGCTTCGTATACTTCACAGGGTCGCGAGTTGCCCACGTGTTATGCGTACGTCCTGCTCTCTTCTACGCGTCCGGGTGGAAACCGCCTGGGTTTTCTTTTTATGTTTTGAGTGGTCGGAAAGCCTGCGTGGTGTCGGGTGGCGACTCACAGTGCGCGCCGTGGGGCCGCGGTACGGATGCTGAGAACGGATTCGGAGAACATGGTCTTGTAAACACCGAGTTCGGATTCTGCCGACGGGTATAATTTGTCCCCCCAGACAAACCTCGAGTGGGACAGCTGTACACGGTGTTGCGGCACCGGCTTCCGAACACTTTGCTGGCTAGAAGCGCCGCCAAGGTCTGTAATGGCCTAGCAATATTGACCACGTGTTATGCCTACGAGGTAAGGGTCCACTCCCTAAGTGTCCGCGCGGCAAGCGCTTGGAGTTGCTTTTACAGAGAAGCTGTATGGGAAACCAGCGCTTCCCAGGGGGCGCTCGTGAAAAACGGCCTTTTACGTGAGAAAGCGCCGCAACTTTCAGTCTCCCAAACGAACGCGGGGCCGCAGGGGACACGTTGTTTTTACGTTTTACGAAACTGTAACCTTAGCAAGTTAGGCCTTTTTTTCTTTGTCGCTTCTCTCAGCGTGAATATTGAAAACAGTGAAGATGCTCCGATCATCGAGGACGAGTTTCCTTGTGAAAAACGTCCAAGAAGTTTCTTGCGCAGAAAACTGCATGAGAGCCAGGCATGCATCAGCAGCTGCAAGCGCACCTACACCGCCGATCGTGTTGCGGTATACGGTTTCGAGAGTGTCGGCTCACTGCAAAAGCTTTTGATGCAAAATAACCCGAGAAGGGCGAGGATTGCATACAGTAAATTGTTTTCTAAGTTGAGAAAACGATACCTGACAACGACGGTTCAGGGTTTCAGCGAAATACAATTTATGATCGAGTGAAGAAGCTATTAATACCGTCGGAATTAAATTGTAAGCGATCACCATGTTCCATTTCTGCATATTCCATACGCAAATAGAGGCAGTTCCTTCGTGAGCAGAGTGACGTTAATTTCCCTCGAGCCACTTATGGTGTCCACCGCGCCGAAATAGAAGGCGCGTCCACGTTAATTAGCGACACGGCAACTCGCCGCACGCCGTTAGCAGTTCGCGGACCGCGGGCCGACAGCGGTCTTGCTGGAAAACGGCGAGATCTTCCTGTCACGCATGCAGAGGATCTCTTTGCTAGATCTCCCTGCGGCACAGCGGCGTGGTCATTCAGCGACAGAGGAGTGGTCGCGGCTACGCTCTGGCGTCGCCGGCAGCCTTGTCGCCGCTGCAGTCGCTCGCCACCGATATCGTCGCTAGGCCTTTTACTATTCACTTCGAATCTGTAGCTGACGGCGCTTCAGAATGAACCACCGTCGCTCCCAAGCAGCAATGTTTTGTTACCGTTGTTGCCGCTTTACCCTCTCATCGCAATGATTTCACACTAAGATGCTGATATATGCAATGCGAGCATGAGCACGGCCTAGCCGGTTCGCAGTGCACCGTCGGTATAGCCATGCACTGCAGCTGAACTTGACTTGTGTGATGATTATGGACGTTCGTCACTTGTTTGTGTGTCTTAAGACGAGAAAAGATGCACAAGAAACGCTAGTAGGCAAAAAAAATGTTTTTTTTTTTTCAAACACACGATGGGCAAGGAAAGGAAATGAAAAGAAAACAAAACAATGTCACAGAAAAGTTTCACGTGCACACTGATCTACGCGACGCTCAGTCCTACACCACCGTTCGGCGCGTCAAGAGTTCCGAAAAACCATCTCACGGTTTGGGTCGTGACGATCGACTCGCTTGTCGTTGCCGCGGTACGGTCGCCGAGGCGAGCCGAGGCAGAGGTTGCACGGTTGCTGCACCGTCGCCGGCACACGGCTGCGCTACCGTGTGCGGCGCCTGGCTATGTTGAGGACAACACTGCGTTGTCCGGCCGCAACTCTCGAGGACCGCGACCCAGGGTCGACCCACGCGGACAGCACCTCGGTAGGCCTCGACCAAGAACGGCCCTCAGCAACTGCGCCCTAGCAGGAGCCGCTCAGCAGGCCTCGTCCGTGATCCCGGAACAGGCCTCCGCATCTGGCCCGGGTAGGCACGCCTTGGTCACTCGGCCGCAGCAGGAACCACGGCCCGAGCTCTTCTTCCCGAGCGTCGCACCCGATCTGCTGCCACCGTGGCTTCGCCGCTCGAGCTCCTCCGCACGTTCCCCACGTAGCGCTTCTTTTCCTTCGTTTTGTTCTTTTATTGCGATAGCAATTATATGGACACTCCAAAGCAGATTTCTGCCGTCGCCGTCGCCATTGCCGTGAGGTTCCGTATGACGTCAATGGAGATGAAATCGTCGCCACGCGCCGAACGCTGTATGTGCGAGTGAAAGGGCGCGAGGGACGCGCGCTTTCACGGGGAGTGAACGCACGGCGGAGAACAAACGCGCGTTCTGCGCCGTGCTCCCTTAAAGGCTGTAGAAGTAGGCGTCTCTTTCCTCCTTTACAATCACCATATATGTAGAGCAAACGCGCCTTCTTCCGACGAGCGAAAGGCCTTGGGGGGGGGGGGGGGGGGGAAGGAAGGAAGGCGACGTTTAGCTGCGGCACCAAGTGCCTATTTATATGAGAGGCTCCGGCAACAGTCACCAACGCCGCACGCATTTTGTGCGAACGCGGGCAAAATTTATTCCAGCTCCCGTGCCACCTGCGTTCAGCTCGCCTTCTTCACTTCGGTATGCCCTTCGACTGAGTCCACAAGTCGCGGCGTACACGTAAAAAAATTATAAAAAAGGAATATTGTGTCTTTTCCCCACAACTTGTATCGGAACTCTCGTTTAAACGTTTGATCATGGACATGGCTTATATATATGAACAAAATGAACATAATATGTGCGTCACTTTACTCTATAGTGGACATCGTTTTGCCTGGAATCGAAGCTGCACAACCAATGCTTTTGTCGCCGGATTGCGGCGTCGCGGCGGTGCAGCGTCGATGCGCTGTTTCTGCATTAAACACGAAGTGTTGACCGTATATGTTCGCTGTGAGAGTGCATCCTTAGCATTCTCATTTTCTGCCTTTTCATTTTGTCACAAGGCACCATGCACCACTGGAAACCCAGTTGGAATTTACATGCCGGCTGGCACTAATATTACTCTTAGTGCCCCCGAAAAGATGCCAGCTGTATATATGCGATCTTGTACTAAGAACATGCATACATGTTTGTACTGGAAGCATTGCCATTATCGCTTTCAATAAAATCAACTGAACACGGATATTATGCCGGAGAAGCTGTAGGAGTAGTTGAATATTCAACACTAGCGATCGCGCCTACCTGAATCCAACGTCGCCGTCGCTCATGATCGTAGTTTTCACGAAAAATAATAGAATGATAGGGCTATATTACGGCTTTTGTATAGTTGTGGCAATTAACCACGCAGGGATAACAACGACCTTCAAGCTTTTTTTTTTCTTTTCACAGGTTTTGCACGTCGCCCACCGTATGGCGCCGCTGGGGATTTTCTTTTGTTTGTATGATTGAACAATGCGCGCGATGTTCGCAAGGGGCGCCGTGTGTCAGCTCGATACTCCAGCGCTGGTTTCCCATAGCCCTATCTCGCAATGGTTCTGTCGTGGCCGTAGGCGAACACTCGGGAGGCGCGCGCCGCGTGCGCCGCTGGGTTCCTTCCAGCACCATCAGATGGCGCTCGCCTCCGCGCATCCGCGGCAGCGGCGGCGCCAGTCGTCCGGAGGAAAGCAAGAAAAGAACCAGAAAGCTCACCTTCGCGCATCGCGTTCGCTGCAAGCGTTTCCCGGTAAAGGCTCATTCACACTAGGCCGATACGACACCGATTTTGGTCTGCCGACTGTTGGCGACAGCGTTTTCCTTCCTTTAAACCGTTGGCCACAGGGTTTTTCGTCCGGTAAACTTCTGTCCACAACAGTCGGCAGTCCAAAATCGGTGTCGTGTCGGCCTAGTGTGAATTAGCCTTAAAGATTACGGTTGCATAAGCTGCAGTTGTCGAGAAGCGGCAACTGTAGCATACGAAGCAGGGAGGGACGTAACTATACACTTTTGTATGTAAAAGAAGAACCCGCCTAACAATTGATTTGTGTTGTGACAGTGCTATGTGACGGCCACGAATAGTAAGGACTCCCGAAGAGACGCGTGCATACGAGGCTAAAGGGAAACTGAGACATCCACCCAAATGTAGCAATTTGCTACAATGGAAACCCAACCGGGTTCATCGAAAGAAAGCCTCGCAGTTGAAGAAAAATTCGTCCTGGTCGCCCCGGCTGCCCCGGAAAGGCGGTGGTCCCGGTTTCGAGTCCCGGACCAGGACGAATTTTTCTTCAACTGCGAGGCTTTCTTTCTAGGAACCCGGTTGGGTTTCCATTGTAGCAAATTGCTGCATTTGGGTGGATGTCTCAGTTTCCCTTTAATTACTTATCTTCACCTAGCGGATTTCCGCTGAACTATTACGTCATGCATACGAGGCGCGGCGAAAGTGTGATAAGTGCATTTCTCTTGTCTTTGCACTCTTAGTGGGTGCACGAAGTAGCGGCGCAAGCCAAGTTACAGGCTGTTGAAACGTTTTAGGCTAATAATTAGGTAAGCTGCAAGTGAATGTCGCCATTTCAATAAATTCAAGCTACGTTGCAATGGTTAATCGTTCTGGTTGTTTGTCACTTGCAGCTTCGGTGTCCAACCACCTTCACAGTGTTTGGATTCTGCCGACGGTCATAATTTGTCCCCGTGAGCGAACCTCGAGTGAGACTGGTGTACGCCGTGTAGCAGCGCCGTCTCTCGAACTCTTTGCTGGCAACAGACGCCGCCGCGGTTTGGAATAGCCGGGCAATAAATTATGCGTGCCTGGCGTTTCTCGTCGAAGGGATGACTGACTACGTGGGAATAGGGAAACGTAGTTGTAGAAAGAGAGAAAATTATTTTGTTTTTCAAAATCTTTACTTTTAAGAGTAGAAGCATCCCTGTGGGATGTGGCCTACCAAACTATTGACTCTCATTAGCAATTGCATCTGTGGGACAGCCCAACGGCGCTAGCGCCCTTTGTCTGTTTGAGCTATATTAATCCTGACGATATCCTGTCTCTCGGTCTTGGCCGAAATCAGGATTGCTAATAGATCAGTAAGGCTGCGTATAATGTACGTTAAAAGGAGTCTGGGCTGTACTCTGATCTCCTGATTGATCAGCGAGACACCCACTGGACTCTAATAGTCAAATGAGTGTCTCAATGTTGAGGCAGTCGAACAGTGAGACACTGGTTGCTCTAGAGTTGAAGTTGTAATTCATTTACATTACCTGCCATGTATTTACATGTAAACGTTTGGCTATTCGTTGTCCATCTGGTCTACTTCACGTTCCAACGAGGAACGAAGTAAGAAGAACCGACATAAAAAATTACTACGAGTATGGGCCAGATAAGCGAAACGGACGCACATCGTTCGCTCTCCTGCCCTCCACACGGCCCGGGATTACGTGATCAAAGAGTTTACGAAATTTTATATAAAGTGTTGGATAAATTTTAACCATGCTAAGTTTGCACTCGGCGTACCGCTACTTTATTGTCTCATTATGCTTTTTTTAGGGTTTGCTTATTGCTCATGGAAAAAGTCGCCTTTACATAGTATGAATTGCAGTAAAGATTCCTAAATAACTAAACAAGCATGGTGTAAGGTGCACAAGGACAAGCATGAACAAAGCCATGGAGTAAGGAAACGTTAGGAAAGAGCATCGCCGCCAACACGACTGAAGTCAACACGTATCGTCCCAACACGTGATGGTCACGCCAGAGAGCGCGGCAGGTTTTAGTGCAGCCGCTTTGCAGGCGCAGATACGGCAGCGCAGCCGAACCAAGCCGAACAAGTGCGCAATGATCAAAAATTATCGGGAACCAAGCGTTCTCGGCCAGTACGCTGTGTCTCAGAGGTCACGTGTTGAACCCATAATGCGAGGGCAAAAAATATACAGAAAGCATCGACGATGATTTTCAAGGTAAGCGAATAGCCCGAACGAACGGACGAAGTAACGAGCTACAGTCCTTCCCGCACATTCCCGCCACTCGGTTAATCCGCCTTTTTCATTTTCCTGTGCTGCCCTCTGCCGCGCGCCGCTGGAAACGTTTTGGTAGGGGGCTGTGGCTTTCGCCGGTTGATTTGTGAACCTGCGCCCGTGTTAAGTGCGCATCGGTTGTGCGTTTCGTGGATTGCGAATAACTATTAATGGCTTCTGGGGGGGCAGCATGTCGTTCCTAGAAGCCATGTAGCACTCACCAACTATATACACGTAGGGTGAGCAGGCCTGAGTGTGCTGTTTCGTTTACAGTGCGGCCGATAAAGGCACGCTGAGTTCCCTCTGCCGTAGCGGCTGCTTTGGAGTTTGTTGGCGGTAGCTCCTGCACTTGCACCTCGCTTTTTTGTAATTCTTTTTACACATTCTTTAGACATTTCGCATAAATAAGATGTTTTCGAGTGCATAGCCTTCCGCGTCGGATTTAGCAAAGCGATGCACTTGTTTACATCGGCATCTACAGCCACAGATCGTTGTTCGCGTCAAAAAATGGGGGAAAGGTGCATATATGAAAAGGCGCTGATATGAAAGAATGTCGAAACGTAGAATAAAACACTCATATCTGCTCATATGAGCCGCGTTGTTCCATCGTGAGACGAGTCAGTATGAGCGGCTGAGCCACTTAAACAATGGCGGCTGTGATCCAGTTACAAATATTGGGTTGTTAATTTATTACTGATTCTCGCTTTTCTTTAACTTCGCGATAGTTAGTTTGCGCGTGTCATAAAACATTATTAGAGCAAACTGTGCTCGCATAAGCGCTCATTTAAAGGCCGGATTGTTCTCCTGCAAAAACGCGGATGCCATCGCTGACACCGTTGGTATATAACTGAGCAAGGCGGTTGTTTATGCTGCTGTACCGAATGTACCGTCTCTTGTTTCGGGTTTGACGCAGAGATAAAGAGTACATCTCAGGTATTAAGAAATGTGTCAACATGCCAACACGTAAAAACCCACCCATCTACGTTGCGAATACGACCGGCAGCCTACGGGAACGGTGACGTACAGATGTTGGCACAGACGTTGGGCAAAGCGCTGTGTCCCCGCTTGCAGCTTATTGTGTACGCGGCGATCGACGCGAAGAGTAGTTTATTTCAAATCGCTAAAGCTAGAACTGTACTATAAAAGCAGTTTCCTTCATCCTAACTTGCTTACTTTTCAGTACAGGTCCGCCGGTAGCGGGTGCGCGAACTCGACGGCGCCAGGCCTAACCTCCGCTGAACAGGATCAACATTGGCTCAAACTTATGTGCACGGATTAAGAGGGTCGAAACTTGTGCATTTCAACTTCGTAGGCACGTTTTGACTAACTTTGAACGCGATTATTTATATATACTAATGAAGCCGTTGCGGCTATCACGTTATCGGTTCGACGGCCGATCGCGCGGGGTTCGGTCGAATGATGGTCGGCACGCTGATTTTATCGGTGCCGTCGACGAGAAAGCCCATCGCAGTACGACAACTCGCGCTCGTAGGTTACGTCTTGAAGGCCTGGTATGATAAAATGGTCTCAGCGATACAGTGCTGAATGGTCGGCCAATCGTAGGCATGCGCGTCTTGTCGGTCTCGTATCGACCCAGTGTTACCGCGCCTTGAACGAGTACGTGAAGTCGGGCACACGCTGCCACTACCAGCAAGCGAGGACCGACGCTGCAAGAAGTCTTCGTCAGCAACGTGTTTTTAAGTGTCGTCCAAGTGTAACGCAGGGGTTTATCGATAAATTTGCTATTACAGCCATGAATGCAAGGCGGCAACTACGTGGTTCCCTGTGCAGTCTGGACGAAGCCCTCGCCGCTTTCTGTTAAAAGTGGAGTTGCAGTCTTACGCTACGCACGTTTTCGGTACCGCACCGACGGCGAGCTACCAGTGAAGTTTCAACGAGGTACACAGCACGAGTTTGCACTTGCAGTAGCGCGCGTGCGAGCGCATTTTTTTTTCGGGGGCCGTATCCCCAAGACGGGGCCGCACGGCCGCGCGCGCGACCCTTCCAAAACGTTTCGCGACTAATCCGCCAGGGCAGGGCGCATGCGCCGTAGCGCCGTGAAAAAGGCGGGAACACTCGCCCATTTCCCTCGGCGACATCCCGCGACGAACGAACGAGGGTGCGACAGCCTCCCCTCCTCTTCCTTCCTGCCCCTCCCCGACACTCGGTTGCGCGAGAGCTAACGCGCCGGTTCGATCACGTGACCTCCAATATTGGGCGTGCAATAGATTATATTATAGCTATAGGGCTCCGTGTCCGATAAACACTCGCCGGTAAAATTTTTGACAATTCGGATTTATCTGATAAACTCCGATTTTAACGGCCAATATGACCCTGTTCCGTTCTATATCGAAATGGCATATTCTAAGCAGTCATTGATACATCGGCCGGTTTGGCCGACATAAATTTTACCTCACGTCAACAGTATCTCGTAGATCGCACCCATCGCACATTTAACAAAGGGCTTGTCGCGCACGCAGCGAGAAACGTGTGACCGCTCAACGACTGTGGCAGACCTTCATGGATTCTACGCTGCTGTCGCTGAAAAGTGGAGCCAGACAGTTGAGAGGAACCTTTTCGATGCACTCCAGTGCACCAGTGAATCGTTTTGGTATAGTGTTCAAATTGTGAATCTAAACGTGAAGCATGAGTTACCTCTCGCGTTCGAAACCGATGCGCCGAGTTTTAAAATAGTGTTTCTTGAAACTGACGGCATGAGCAACTCATGAGTGATTTTGCGAACTATCAGAGCTAATTAATCAGTAACATTGTTGAACCCCTGTCGCTTTGGAGACTTCACACTGTCCAGTGACCAGTGCTTTCTCGCTGCGCGCTGAGTCTTCTTGCGCAAACGTTGAAAGGCATTTTCAAACCTGAGAATCATCACCGAAAGGAGCATGCTTCCACCAGTGACAGCAACATCGTAAAGCATGATTGCGTCTTTTACAACAAGCTTGAAGTTTGTCATGACGATTTGGTCTATGAACTTGTTGATGCTAGATACTGGCATGCATTCACCACATTGGAAGGGGAACGGTAAGAAGCACATTCAAAAAAAGCATAGCGTATGGCCATGTTTGCGTTAGCACCAAACAACGAATGTACTGTATTAACAAAAAGAAGCTGCGGCAAATTCCTCGCTGATAAGACCGATAAACATACAGTGCGACGCAACTTGAGAAATACCGATATTGAAACGGCCAAGAATTTAGAAGAAAATATTTTAAAAATGACTGAATCGCCGCGATGGCACATCACGAGTCGCCGAATAGCGTCGAAGTTCCTAGTTATGACGAAATTATTTTTGAACAGCTCTGATAACGTCCACGCAACAATGGTTGCTTGTGTATTGTCAAATGTTCATATGCTGCGGCCTAAAGCTCACGGCACGGTGCGAAAACGCGCTCGCAGCGAATGCGAAACATTGTGCGCGGAGTCCAGTGTTGCCAGGTCCGACGAGGCGGCGTAGCCAAAAGCTACAGAAGTTGTAGCCCAAATGTAGCCAAACACAAAAAAGTTCAAAAAATTTCGTAGCTATATATAGCCATTTTTATTTGCAGTTTTATTTGTGTATACATTTTCACATTCGGCTACGGCAATCCTTTTTTGCGCAACCCAACAACAACACAGCGACATCATGCTTGCACAGAACACTTTTTAGTTGGCCCCTGAAGGTCTTAAGTTCCAGCGAATCGCTGCAGAGGGCGAACTCAGTGCTTTTATTTGATGATAGATAGTACTAAGTTATTATTTTTAGTTATTTACAGTAATATTAACTACGAACTCTAATTTTTAGCTGTCGTGAACGCAAAATAATGTTTAGCATAATCGATCTCTCACGTCATCTCTGCCTACGGCGTAGAGTTCAGCTGTCCAGCGAACTGCAACGGCGACATGCTCACGGCTTCTTTTTTTATCCGCTAAAACAAGTCTTCCGTGCTATGATATCTCGTGTTATTTATCTCATCGTCCTATCTTGTTTTCTCGGCTTTTTTTTTGTTTTTTTTTTTGTTTTTTTTTTGTTTTTTTTTTTTCAGTTAGCTTCGCCCGGCTTAGCTGGTACATGCTCTATATACTGTCCATTTACGTCAACGTGGCCGCCATCTTAGGTCTCTAGCACGGCAAGAACATGCGTTAAAATACAGTGACAGACAACAGATGCCACTCACTCTCTGAATCGGTGTAAGCGATCCTTTAAAAGATTGCTGCGCAAAACGGCACACCATGCAGTGTATGAAGTGCGCAGTCGTTTTCGTCGACGAGCGCGTCCCGAACGTTACTCGCTCGAAATGGTAAAAGCAGCGACGGTGCACAAAGGGCAAAGGTCAACAACAAATTGATAACAGTGGTTATGCTGTGAAAACCGGTTACTGTTAAAGGACAAACCATGTTGATGTGCTAATAAAGTTTTAGAATAGGGGGCCCCAAAGAGCTTTGCGAGTGTTAGTGTTGGAGCATGCAGGAGTGAAGAGTTTTAGAATAGGCGTTTTGCGTTTGCGGATAGCGTGTTGCGCTTGCAGGGTCACTACGGCGTCAATGAAATGCTGTTATAAATATTAAAATAAAATATACCATTTTATGATAAGAAGAGTAATTTAGATTTTCGCGTTTAATTACAATGTAGAACTTAATCTATTAGCACCAAGCAACTTGTTGCGCTTAGTTTCGAGTAACCAACTTTAGGTACCTTCACCCAACCAAGTCAGTCCGTGTTAGGCTTACGAGCCATGAAATCGACAATTGAATTCGGAATCAGCGGCGTCTAATGAATCAATATTCATTACACATGTTGGTTGACAGAAAGCGATTACCACAATCACTTCTCCTAGCTTACGAACTTCACGTGTTACTTCGAATCGAGCTCAGTTTGGTGCTAGGTTAGAGCTGTCGCTTCGATGGGCGCCGCCATGTTTGTTGACGACAGCTTTTGGGGCAGCTTTTGGGGCTCCCGCTAAATCGATGAAATAGCGTACCCGACGCAAAACCCAAACACAGTTTGAGTCGTGCGCATGCGCAGTGGCTTCGACGCTATTTCTTTGCGGCCCCAAAACATTTGGGGCCCCTATTCTAAAACTCTCTAATAATTGCTGGGGTTTTACGTGCCAAAACCACGATATGATTGGGAGGCATGACGCAGTGGAGGACTCCGGATTAATTTTGGCCACCTCAGGTTCTTTAACGTACACCTAAATCTAAGTACATGGGTGTTCCTGCATTTCGCCTTGATCGAAATGCGGCCGCCGTGGCCGGGAATCAAACCCACGTCCTCAAGCCAGCAGCGCGACACCTCACAAGCTAAGCTAACACGGTGGGTGAAGCACGCGCACAAGCAAAGCCACGCGGCCGGCTCAGCCAGCTAAAACATAGCCTTCGAGACTTGCTTCTACCCGATCAGAGCCACCTCTGGAGCGTGGATTAGGGCGCCACTTATAGCCCAAACAAAGCCAAGTCGCAGATTATCAGTAGCCCAAATATAGTCACATAGCCAACCCGTCCAAGTCGACGCCGAATTTTTTTCTAGTAGCCCAATTTGCCTATATATAGCCAAAACTGGCAACACTGGCGCGGACATGCATGCAGACGCGCGCTCGGTGGCTGCGAACTCGTGTGATCGCTGAATTGAGGCTTCATTCTCTTATGCTCGATTTGGTTATACGGACAGCACTCTATAAGAACAGATTTCACATAACTCGCAACGACTGCCTACCTTTCACGCAAGAAGCTGGTTCGGGGGACTCCATCGCGTCGACCGCGCGCAGTTGGCGTTCACTGTAAGTGTTCGGTAGATAGATCTGTAAACTATTCTGCGCTTTCTGTTTGCTAAAGATTAATTATTATTTTCACAGTAAGAAACTTCCCTGTTTTGGAGAGTACTTACAGAAATGGCCAGGAGGACTCCCACATGGTGTTTTTATTTAGCGCCGACAGCCAAACATATACAGGGTGTTTCAGCGAACACTTTCAAAAATTCTTAGAGGTTACCTGTGGCAGATACTACAATTTTCGTTCATGAGCTGGTCTACTGGAAGAGGCGGACATTACTTGCACAAGAAATTGAAATCCATAATTGAATAATTACCGATAATTCACTAATTAAGTTTTTAACTAATTAACTGATGGCCCATATTGCAATTTACAAATTGTAGCCGTGGAGTTCACAAGGCGGATCCACTTGGAACGAATTCTCGGGATGACACCAGTTTCTAGATATAAATTATCGAAATTTGCGGAGAAATGCATTGGCGTTCTAGTTTGTATCTTAACAAAACGTCGCTTTATGCATTCAAGCACAAAATTAGCTGGAACGCGAATGCATTTCTCAGCAAAGTTTGGGAATTATTATCTCCAAGCTGGTGTCATCCTGAGAATTAATTCCAAGTGGATCCGCCTTGCGAACTCCCCGGCTACAATTTGTAAATTGCAATATGGGCCATAAGGTAATTAGTTAAAAAACTTAATTAGTCAATTATTGTTAATGATTCGATTATGCTTTTTCAATTTCTAGTGCAAGTAATGTCCGCCTCTTTGAGT
Source organism: Dermacentor silvarum (assembly GCF_013339745.2). Lineage (NCBI taxonomy): Eukaryota > Metazoa > Arthropoda > Arachnida > Ixodida > Ixodidae > Dermacentor > Dermacentor silvarum. Next base: position 72,271,071 of record NC_051154.1, on the reverse strand, counting down.
AGACCAGCTCATTAGCCAGAATTGGGCTATCTGCCACAGGCAACCTTAATTAAATTTTGAAAGTGTTCGCTGAAACACCCTGTATAAGGAGCGCGCCGCGTTATCCCTCATACTACGCAAGCGAGGCGCTTCCGACAGATGGCGACTCTGTAAGTCCTCGCCCCCAGTAGCGCGCAGCAACACGGCGTGCATCAAGCCACCATACGTCGCGGCTCGCCCTCACATGCTTGCACTCGCACCCGCAGCATATAACGTCACCAGCAACATGCGGCTCATTCTCATCGCACTTGGACTTTGTTCGGAAAAGCACCGCAGTTACTATGGATACGCTTGGAGTGTCCGTATAATTGCTATCGCATAAAAGCAAGATGAAGGGTAGTTCAGCGGGTTCGGCCTCGTAACAGACAGTGAAAAAGTTAAAGAAACGAATTAAGAATGAACGCGCTTGAGACAATTCAGTTGTCTGGTATATAGGAATGCCCGATAGCACGTTTTCGTTGTGCCTTATAATGTGAGAACCGCAACATCGGCAAATTAGGTGCCGTTGTGGGGATCGAATCGGAAGCCGGCACCGCGAGATAAAAAACCGGTTGTTCCGGTGGAAAACTGGTCAGGTGGCAACCCTTTGATAGCCTCGCATTCAGCATCCGCTCCATTACATAGATCATGGAGGAGACAGCGACACGGGGCAGCGAGAATATATGACCTTCTAAGGTTTTACTGATCTTAGAATGGACACAATGTAAGAGTTCAAAAAGGCGAGGAAAGGGGCTATCGTGTGGCTGTTCATACTTTCTTATTGCGCGATGTGCGAAACCAAAAAGACGGGGACAGAAAATACGGTCAAACGCGCCGCAATTGTAAGTTTGCGCACTATTCGTTTGTCCGAATTTTCTCTCCCCGTCTTTCCGTCGTTTCTGTTTCGTACATAGTGCAAGAAGAAAGTATGCACAGTGTAAGAGATGAGCCACGTTACAGATATATTCTTCCAGTACATATCACACTCCGTTGGTAGCAAACCAACGAAGTGGCGGCTCGGTAAATTTCGTAAGATTTGGTCACTGACTTTGTCGGGGAAGGGCAGTCAAGCTTTTATACAGCTGTGTTTGGAACGCGACATCGGGGAACTGAAGCTCTTTTCTCATACACGACAGTAAATCCAGCGCTCACCTTCTCTGCAAGAGTCAATAATGTGTGGAAGGTTTCTTCCTTCCTGAAACTGTCCAGCACTCTCCAAATCCTTAATGCGGGAGTACTCGCTAGTGTGCTTTGCACATGCGTGTAGGCCCTTTCGTTCTTCTTTGTGGCGGTCAGCAGTAAATCCTGCCGATTCTTTGAGTCTTTCACAAACGTTTTCATGCGCTTAGAGGCGGCTTTGAAAGACTCTACAACCTTTGAATGAGGCAGTCTGGGCTTCTCCGGCAATTCGGACATTTCGGGGGCGTTTTGTAGCGTTAGCTACACTGGCCTAGCCAAGCCCATTTCGCGCGGCACATCAAGAGCCGTGCTGCGCATGCGCAAGGATCAGTGATGTCACACGGCTTGCGCACCGGAGCCGGCACCTCTCGCGCACTCCGCCGCCGCCGCGCGCGACTCACCGCCGCCGGTCTGCGCATTCCAGAGGAGTGACGTCGTAGCCGTGGTAGACGCACTGGCGCCGGCGCGCGCTCGCTGTGCAGTCGCCGTCTGACACTGCGCTGGAGCCGCTGCGCTTCTGACTGGCGTTTGCCAGTGTGGTATAGCCATGGAAAAGGAGAGCGCAAATGCTGCTCAACAGCGCAGAAGAACGGAGAAGCTTGACTCATCGGATCCCGAAGTAGTTGCCTGGCAATTAGCGGTTGAGCGTAGTAGGAATGAACAGAAGAAGGCTATATACATGTGCCACATAATACGTATACCGCGTGTGTGTCATTGGAGCAGCAGTAAGCATGACAATCAAGCTAATCCTTGACAATCTAGACAACCAGAAAAGCTAAGAATAATCAGCTGAACCTTTGCTAACGCTACGTATATCCTGGCATAGCCGAGCTAAGCCACTGCAACTTTTTTGGCGGGCTGCTTTAAACGTACCCGCCGAATGTCCGACATCGATTGCCGCCGCGGCAATTCTTCGTGACATTTTCTCTACCATTATCTGGCCTCATAATCAGAACTGGTTTTGGCACGTAAAACCCCAGAAAGAAGTACCATTATCTGGCATTCGAAGCACCTCGGCGGAGAAAATTAATTCGCGCACCTTGTGCCCTGGAATCCTGCACTGACCAAACAACTTGCTGGTCATTCTTATCTGAAGTTCTTTGCTGTCCTTGAGACGCCTTATGGAGTTGTGCACGGCTCCTTGAGAAGCCAGGTATTCCAGGAGCTCTTGATCTGCCTGCCACTTTGAAACAGCACTGGTAATGTCAGTGATCATTTGGTAGGCATCCGGGATGACAGCCTTAACAGGGACATCATATGTCATACTCTGTCACACACTTTGTCACTTAGTCACATTCACTGCGCCTTGCGATGCAAAGTCTACGACAAAGCCCCCACGTGCTGTAAATCGATGGCACGTTGGGCTGGCTCCTGCTGCTTCAATTATCCCGTCGCTCAGAGTGTGATGCGGTTTATCTTCCGCAGTTGCTGATCGTCTGATGGTTCTTATAAGGACAGGGGCCCCCGCCATGCGTTGCTTACGGTGACTCATTCTAGCGAATTGCATTTGTCGGCTGTAACTTCCATGAGCCTCTTCGGTTTAACGTGTTTTCCCGACTGCTCAGCACTGCCCGAAGTACTGTTTTCAGACAAAGGGCGTTGGCGTACGCAGCGTCTCGGTTAATTCTGGACAGTCCAGGACTATACAATCAAAGAGATCCCGTGTTTACGCATCTGTATTTTGTTGAGGTAGACCTACGTACCTCATCGTCGACGTCTTGATAACAATCGTCGTTTCTTGGACGCTCACGTGCAAACCCACCCGTTGAGCTTTGTATCGACGGTTTTGACTGAGCAGTCGACTTCAAGATCTCGTTTTGGGGGAGCGATGTGCACCTGTTCCCTGCTTTTGCGACAGGCGTCGATCTGCTACCAGATTTCATCACTAGGAGGTAGAAGAAGAAGACCGTGCGTGAAGGACGCACTCCAAACTATTCCACAAGTGGAAAAATTCACGTACCTTGGAATGATTTATAATGGAAATCTTAACTGGCGTCAACATATTGAACATATAACTTCACAAGCTTCCCGCGTGCAATGGGGATATTGTAAAGGATAAGCAATAAGCGATGGGGCATGCGCGGAGACGCACTTATAATGATTTACCGCATGTATATCCGACCAATACATAGAGTTCGGCTGTGTGTTATTCTCCGGCTCCCCTGCTTATCGACTACGTCCACTACTTTTGCTGGACAGGGAAGCGCTTCGCTTATGTCTGGGGCTGCCAAAGACTTCCTTCCCTAGAAATGAGATTTAAAATACTCACCGTTCAAACATTCATAAGGCTTTATGAGTATCCAATAAGAAGGTCCCAGTGGATCTTTATCAGTCAACCAGCTTTATTTTTTGGAGTCTGGTGACCTCGGTTTCACACGCCACAGGTGAATAAAACAAAATCGTTATTAAATCCGTTAAATGTACGTATAAATGATATAATCACGGTAAGCAGTATCCCAAATTCATTGGTTATTACTCATGATAACATATATACCCCAACCGTGCGAAGCAACCTTCCCTTAATATTCTTAACGGCTTACTCCAGGATCACTTGGACCAGCTCCACACAAATGTAATTATAGCAACAGGTGCTTCGCAGAGTGAGGAAAAGGCAGGGGTTGGAATTTTTTCATCGGCAGTAGATTGGTCTTTTTATTGCGATAGCCATTATATGGACACTTCAACGGGATTTCTGCCGTCGGCGTCGCCGTCGTCGTCGCCGTCGCCGTCAGGTTCCGTATAGATTCCAAGGGCGATAATATCGTCGCCGCACGCCGTACGAGTAAAAGCGCGCGGGGGACGCGCGCTATCACGGAGAGCCAACGCAAGGCGGAAAGCAAACGCGATTGTCGCCCAAAAGGCCGTGGGGGTGTGGGGGGGAGGGAGGCGGGCCGACGCTGTGCTACGGCACCAAATGCTTATCTTGCAACCCAGCGCAAGGAGAACTGGCAACGCAATCTCCCACGCGAAAAAAAAAAAAAAAAAAAAAAAAAAAAAAAAAAAAAAAACAAGCGGGGAGGCAGCGCGGGAGGGACGGGGGGACCAGCTTCTACTCTGCCAACAAATACGCTTGCACTGGCTGTGGTAGCCGTCGCCCGCACCATTCGCTGTCCATTGGCCGCTCAGTTTCCGCTCAAGCGATAGACCGCACGATTCTTCGCCCGCTGCAGCGGCCGCGCCAGCGTTTTTGACAGTCGTTGTCTGCGGTCATTCAGTGTGACCTATTCATGTTTGCTTGTGCGCGATGACACCACGCTTGTCAATTCAGTCAGAAAGCGAATGTGTCCAAGTTTATGCGGCCGATAAAACTACTCTACTATCCCTACTCCGAATAGCTCTCTACCAATTTGCTATCGCAATTGATGCTTCGCCTTTTGGGCGAAACTGCGACATTTTTTTTTTTCTTTTCGGCTCCCTGACTGCACTCCTATATTCCTAGCGGAATTCCTAGCTGTTGTCCTAGCTTTGCGTGAGCTACAGCCTTCCACAGCAACCGCGGTAATATTAACAGACTCTTTATCGTTGTGCACCTCTCTTACTGCTCCCGGCGAGTCGCATATAATAAAAAAATTGCACTCATTGGTTCCAACTCATGTGCGGAGTTTGCGATTAGTACGGGTACCTGGTCACAAAGGCATATTTATGAATGAAGCGGCAGATAGCCTGGATAAGGTTTTTATTACAGGCCCTGCGTGTTCCCTTCTTCCAACGACGTGTTTTATAACGTCTGTCAGGTTTACAACATACACCTTTAAGGCATCAAAATCAAATCTAGCATAATCCACCGAACTGCGCCACTTACAATTCCCTTGGAGCAGGAACTTTTGCACACCCAGACAGACAGAAGTGACATTAACAAGACTGCGATGTCGAGTCCCACGCCTAAATTTCTACATGCACCGATCTGGTCTGGCGGTTTCCCCTTTGTGCCATTTCTGTAACGCATTAGAAACGATCAACCATTACTTACTAGACTGCTGGCGTTTTTCCTCCCTAAGATAAAGGACATTGCAAATTGCAATGCGACAGCTCGGTCTGCCATTGAAAACTCCGGAACTGCTGTCTTTCGGAGCTTCTGTGCTTAGACACTCTCACAGGAATGTATGCATCGCCATAGAGAAATTCAATGTTGACTCAAACTGATTTCATTGTTAAGCATATTATTTAATTTATCTTTACCTTATTGCCTCTTGTACTAGTATGTATACTTTTTAGATATTTATTGTTCACTGAATCGTCTTAGAATTTACTCGCTTTAATATATTCACCAAAATTATACATTTGCTAAATTTATTCACTTAGCACACATATAAAATCTGCCCGACTCTTGGCCGATTTTCGTGAGTGGGCATGCGCCAAAGACAATAAGGTCATCATCATCATCATCATCATCACCGAATGGGCTCCGGTGCCCTTGGAACACCTCACTGCTGATCTTTTGTTTCTACAACGTGCTAACCACTACCCCTATCGACGCATATTAAGGAGGGGGGGGGGGGATCTTTCGACCCCAAGATCTCCCAGATCCGGTGAGACGTCGGCATTTTATTGCCCTTGGGACATTTCGAGGCGAGCAGGCCGCCGCACTAGACCTAACTTAGGCGCCGCGAATACGGCGCGATAGCATCGCTTGCCGCTCATGCCCGCTGCACTACTGCAGTGAAGATGGCTGCCCGAGACCCCATAATTGCCGCAGCAGTGGACAAAACCACACCAGCCGCCGCATTGTATTACGAACCGAGTCAAGAAAACGAAGATCGGACTTTGTTTCTCGTGGCCCGAAAGCGCAAGAAAGAGGTCCAGGCTACGTCAAGCTTGCCACCAAACGGTGAACCTACACAGCAAGGCCACCCACATCTGACATTGCGCAATAAGGGCTCGCAGCTGCCCCCGCTACCGTTCGACGACTTAAAGGTGGTCTTCCGACCGAGAGATGGATTGAATCTGGGTGATTGGCCGCAGCACTCTATGGCCTGAGCCATAGGCACGGCGGCTGAATTAAACGAAAGCAGCCTCCAACAGCTAACCATCCGCCTACGCCGAGAGCAGAAGGTCGCAGTGGTCGGCACACCGGACGAAGAACTAGCCGTCAGACTGCAGCTGATCAAGGCTATATGATTGGCAAACAAGCATGCTGTACGAGGTTCAGGCCTACGTGGCTGCTCCTTATGCCTCCTGCAGATCAGTGATTTCCGGGATATATAGAAAAGAACACCACGCCGACAACGCTGATGGCGAACTTCCGATCCCCGATGGCTCAGGTCCTGCATGCAAGAATGATGGGAAATTCAAGCACGGCCATCATCACGTTCTCTGGCATTCGGGTTCCTCAGTACATCTACTATTACGGAGCAGAATACCGGTGCAACATTCATAAACCCGGACAGCAACTGTGCTGCGTGTGCCCCTCCACGGGTCATCGAGCGGATGTTTACCCAACGCCAGATAAACCCCGGTGTACTGCGTGCGAAACTATCAACCGCTCCGAAGATCATGATTGCATGCTGAAATGTTTCCATTGTGGCACCCCGCTACTGACTCGCGATGTCCCACAAGGCAACGAAAACCCTTTGACAAAAGCCACGTGTTCCGAGAGCAGCAGACAATGGCGGATCAACGAATCCAGTACGACAGGAAGTCCAGCAAGGTGACGACATTCAACATTGCGGCTCCTACGACGACTGGTACAACACGTGGTCGTCCCCGCAACCGATCCCGGGACACAGCCAGTCCCAAAGTCGTAGTAGGTCCATGCAGGGGCCACAGGTCGTCCATGGACCAGAAGCAGCCACAGAGTCGAAGCCGATGTGGGAGCCGCAGCCAGACGCGCAGCAGAAACAGCTCCCGAAAGAACCTCAGGCCGCATCGACGAAGACGCCTGACCAGCACTCCAGAAAGGTGAGAACGAAGAAAACCACAACGATGAGTTGGTTAACGCAGTTTCGCCCTCTTTCCTCCTCCCTTCCTTCACTCCCGTCCGCACAACAAACAGACATGACAAACCAACTCCTGCACAAACCATTCTACTCACCCAGGAAGTGGAATGAGTTTCTCACCCGAGAAACTCACTCACAGTTCCTGCACCAAACAATAAGTGTTCGAAATGAGGAAGTGGCGTCTGTTTTGAGAGAGGAGACGCAAAAAAATGAAGGAAGAGATTATAGCCGATGTCAAGCACATGCTACAACAGATCATATAAAAAGGCAAGACTGACATGAAGCAATTTATTAGCGCAACCTTCAGCCAGCAAAACGACTCTCTCCGCATGACACTAACGCCACTCGAGATCCACGAAGGTCACACCCTTATACCCGTCCGGCTCGTACAACAACACCTGCCCTCTCCATCGAGACGGCATCAATTAACCATGGCCAGCAAACCTAAGAGAAGCGCTACTACACGCTTCCGAGTGTGACAATGGAATTGTAAAGGGAAGAGGGGCACCCTCACACAATTCCCAGCCACACAGACTCACCCATTAGACATTATAGCATTTCAAGAAGTACACAGCACTCCCACACTCACTGGATACAATGCGTGTACTCCGGTGTACTCCGGCGGCGGCCGCGCAGGCGCCGTATACATATCTTGAAAGCGATCTGCGACGTAGAAAAAGAGCGCGTCCGCGCGGGCCTCATCTTCAAAGCGATTTACGACGCGAACAAAGCTCGACTAGTGCCGGTAACTTCGTATGCTATGTGTGTGACGAAGGTCAATTCGATCGCGGCTTTTTTCACGCCTCCTCCCTCCAGCGTTCTGACAGCAAGGTTCCGCGGTCATCGAGCAAGATGTGTCCATGTGTACCTGTGCACGCGTTACACCGTGCTTGTTAATTTAGTTAGTAAGGAATGCATACAATTTTATAAGATCGATAAAACACCCTTTCTTATCGCAATGTAAGCTTCGCCTTTCGGGCGAAACTGAAACATTTTTTTTTTTTTTAATACGCCTTAGAATACGGAAAGGGAGGGAGGTGATGTCTCATGCTGTTGGCGCACGCTCACGCTGTAGTAATATCTCTCTCGACTCGCCGGGTGAGAAGGTGTCTCGGCGCCCGTGCTCTCTCTCTCTCTGGTCACCGTCGCTTCGTCTATGCTTTTCTAGACGTCTAGACGCCGTTGGTCACGTCGCTGCTTGAGGCGTATGCGCTCTTCTCCTTTGTTGAAGCTGCCGCGGTGCGGGCGTGCTTCTTTCGCTGGCTTGCGTGACACTGATTACGCGCTCTTTTGTGACATGGCTCTTATGGTGCATGAATTACACATGATTCAGTGAACTGCTCAAATATAATAATCATTTCTGGGTTTTTACTTGCCAAAACTACAATATAATTAAGAGGCACGCCGCAGTGGCGGACTCCGAATTAACTTTGAGCACCTGGGGTTCTGGCATTCGGTTCCCATCGAAATGCGTTCACGGCGGCCGGGGATCGAACCCGTGTCCTCTAGCACTGCTACTTTTCAAATGTAATGGCGCTTGGCAGAACCTCAAGAATAGTCTAAAAAGATAGCACAAACACGAAAGCCAATAGCCAGCGCAGTTTATTATGCTCAATTTAACGTATCTACTGGTGTAAATTCTAGGATTACAGGTATACATTCTGGGCTGTTCGCCAAGTTTGTGATATTTCCCCCAAAACTGCTTTGGTAGCAAAGTGAAATAAAATCTGCAAAATGCTCAAATTCACTAGTTTCTTCAGGGCTGAAAAAAACTAAGCACAGAGACATATCTCCTCATCCTAAACTCCTCGCGGCCCCGCTTTCTCTCGTCACTTGACACTCGCTCTCCTAGTTTCGGCGCTTGCTCGGGAGGCGTGGAGCCCCTTCCAGAGTTACGCTAGTTGAGACATTAAGTAATAAGTTCTGCGGTTTTGCGCATGGGTTTTCACCGTGGCTAAGGTTGCATACGTCCACGCGGTGGTTTCCAAAAACCTTTCAGGTCTCTCATGGTTTTGGCGTTGATTATATTTTATATTGTGTAATACTTTAGAAGCAATGAGAGAGCGCTGTTGACCTGCGAAAAGCAAGTGATTTTAGTGCATTTCAGCTGAATATCTGCGCTTTTTTTTTTTTTTTTTTTTTTTTTTTTTTTTTTTTTTTTGTCGCGTTGTGCTGGCTGTCTGCTGCCAGTCGGAGGTGTTTTGAAGCCAGGTCGCTTTCTCCAGCCCTGCCAAACTTGCGCGTACAACATTACTGTAGTTTATAGTTTTGTCATGTTATCGGCATTTATTGTGCGAATGGCTCTTCCGCAGAATCCTTCTCGTTGTTATTCGGGCCAAGGGTGGAAAAAGGTTTCCTTTCCTACAGCGAATGACGCGCGGGTTTAAAGGCTCTCAAGCAGGCGAACTTAAGTTGCATAACCTTCATTTTTGTTTTTCTATGAATACTGCCGATCTCGAGATCATTGCAGGGAGGGCATATATATAAATACGTAAGAAGCACAATCAAGTAATTTATACATGGAAAGCACTAAAACACTAGCAGAAAACATTAAATTATTAGTAGCAATAGGCTTGGTATGAGTAAAAAAAATTTAGTCGATTGAACAACTTTATTGGAGTCCTGCGAAATTAATTCGGGGCGGGCCTCAGCCCCGGCCTAGGCTTCGGCCGAGAAAAATACAGTGGCAGGATGCGCGATGATGCGATCAGATTATTCAACCAAAATCGCGATACAGGTTTAAAAAAAAAATTGCTCACAGAAACTGCTCAGCATGTACACTCATTTTCACCATTACTAATGTTACGCTTAGCTTGTGTGGCACAGTGGCAACCGATAGCGCGAGCGCAAAGCGGAGAGCCGCAGACATTCAAAATGAGCACCCGAAGACCTTTGCAGACGGCCCCAAAGGGCCGTGAGGCGCCAGGCTCCTCGGCTTTAGGAGGCGCCGACGAGTCGGCGAGACACGACCGTTGGAAGTCACGCGAGCTGTGTGTGTGCGTGCGTGTGTGTACCAACGGCGCCTACTCTTCCTTCGGACGCTCACTCCCACTCCCCGTCTGCCGACGCGACAGGTTGGCGCCGGGAGCTTGCAGGAGCGCGCATGAGAGTGTTGTGCCCATTTATGGTCCGATCTTGCGCCTGCGTTCCTGATTGGACCAGACCGTGTCTCGTGTTCCAGACCGCCGCGCGAATCTCCGCATGGCTCCCATTGGTCGAGTTAATGCAGTCGCTCTTTTTGACGCTAGCGCCAAGGCACCCTGAAGTTGCGGCCCTTACAGGCGGGCGATACTTTGTAACAATGGCGGCGCACGTGGTTGTTCACGTCGTCATAGCAAGGGGCACAGCAACCGCGCGGCACCTATTTTTTTTCTGTATGTTTTTATTATTATACCGACTTTGCCGGCTCGCTGCCCGCTAAAGAAGAGTCACTTTAGTGCTCAGCATGTACATTGATTTCCGAGTCGCTTTGTGCTCAGCATGTACATTAATTTTCACTTAAGGTCATTTTGTTAACATGGCTGTCCCATCGGAGAGCGTGTGTTAAAATGACACCTAAATATTTACGCTCAAATACACAAGTGAGAAGTGATTCATTCATAATGTAAGTAAAATCAGATATCTGTTTCTTTCTACTTACTGTTAGCGTTACAGATTTTTGGGCATTTAGATTCATCTGCCACTCCTGACACCAAACCAAGAAAAGGCTGAATTTTCACAGCGGAGCTGTTTAAGCCGGCCGTTAGTCCGTCCGTCGTGGACAAAAAATGTGGGCCGATCCTGGCGGTAGTGCAGAAAGGGTCTAAGCGCAATGGCGCACACTCCTGTGAACTAGCGAAGCCGAGTCTGCCTAAGTCAGCTAAGCATGGTTGGGATTACCTAAGCTGTCAGTCATCAATAGCTAATCAATGGCTAATCGATGAATAATCAATAAATTCCCAAAAATGCTGGGGATGATTTCATAGTGCTTAGACTAGCCCAACTACGTGGCCAATACCTTGCCGTGGCCAATCGATAGCCAATCAATAGCTAATCGATAAGCGATGAATAAATTCCGGAAAATGCTGGGGATGACTTGGTAGTGCTTCGCGTATACCCAAAAGTCAGGACTATCTAGGTGCCCATCAGCTCCCCTGTCTCTTTAGCATTGCGCTTCCAGTGCAAGCTGGGCTAATTTTTGTATATGGTGATCATCACTGCGATTAATTTCGTGGTACGAAATGCAATAGTCGGCGAATAGACGGATGTTTCCATGTAATCGGGAAGGCAAATCTTTTATGTATATTAAAAATAAAACTGGGCCGAAAGCGCAGCCTTGGCGCACTCCCGATGCCATCGGTGCTAAAATTTGAAGATTCGTTATGAATATACACGAATTGTGAGCGATATAGATCGGCACTCACTCACTCATGAGTGCACTCACTCATACTCACTCGCATTTATTTCAAAGACGCGAGTGCGTGTGCGAGTGATTGTGAGTGGAGGTGAGTGCGAGTGCGTGCCAGTATGTGTGAGCGCAGGTGAGTGCGAGTAAGTACCAGTGAGTGTGAGTGCGGTGGAGTGTGAGTGAGTGTGAGTGCAGGTGAGTGCGAGTGAGTGTCAGTGCAGGTGAGCGTGAACGTGAGTGAGCGCGGGGCCCGGAAAAAAATTATGGTGAGTGAGTGTGAGTGAGTTTTCTCCCTCACTTCAGACCGATGGTGGACCCTGCTCCCGCCGCAGATGGCTTTCAAGATGCAGCCGCGCGGGCGCAAGTTTGCGGTGCAGAATGCCTCCCACCCCCTCGAAACTTCCATACCGGCGGGCCCTGCAGCCGCAGTAAAGCGTGCCCCCTCCACCTGCCCACCCTGCCCCCGGAGACTTTCGGCCCGGCGGGAGCGCGCGGTCACAGTGAAGTGTGGCCCCACCACCTCCCTACCCTCCCTCCCGAGCGTTGTGCGTGACTGGAAGAATGCGCGCTTCCCTCCCGCCCTTGTGTGCGCGAGCCGCGATACAGCGTAAGGCGCGCGGCGACGATTTTATCGCCCGTGAACTTTATACGGAACCTCACGGCGACGGCGATGACGACGGCAGAAATTCGCCAAGAGTGTTCATACAATTTCTATCGCAATAAAAACGCAACAAGGCCGATATACCACCAACCGTCACATTGCATATCAATGGCAACTTTATTCCAAGGGTAGACAGACTCCGTGTACTAGGCCTTCACATACAATACAACGGGAAGTCGACACATACCCTACATGTACTCCGCCAACAAATCACCCGAGTAGCGCACATGATAAAGCGCATTACGAACCGCCGACAAGGACTCCAAGAAAACGATGTACTCCGAATCGTGCAAGCCCTCATAATTAGCAGATTAACCTACAACCTCCCCTATCATAACCTGTCTCATACCGAGACGAACGGACACGGCACTAAAGACAGCGCTGGGACATACCCCCAACATGCGTCCACGCAACTCCTACTACGACTCGGTTGTGCACAACACCATCCGAGAGCTAGTGGATGTGCACCATAACAGCCAGTTGCAACGTCTCCAACGAACAAGGCAGGGATGCCTCATTCTATCCCGGCTAGGATCCAAAACGCCAGAAAAACCACAACAGCAAAACCGCAAACTTGTTGCGCTTTGAATTCGAAACAAAATTCACGTGGCCCCAATTCACCGGGATATGCACCCTGACCGTCATAGAGGCCGGAGACAGGCAAGAGCACAAGCGCTGGCTCGACTCTTTGGCGATGAAACGTCGGACACACCGGTCGTATGCACCGACGCGGCCCGGTACCCATCGACACGTGCCCTGTATGTAGTCGTACTAGAGAGAACAGACACTCATGAGGGCTTCGGCCACGCTCGACACTGTAGACAGTGGCACGGCAGAGGAGTGTGCTATCGCCCTAGCCATCGTACACGCTTCAACCATACCGGCACCGGATGGACCCATCACAGTGGTCACCGATTCACAGACCGCCTGCAGGACTTTGACACAAGGGATGGTGATACCCTACACATACCGCATCCTTACATCATTACACACCAGAGCGTTACATACCATGCGTATCGTCTGGACACGCTTCTCGCCATGGTAATGAACGCGTTAATGCGGTAGCCCGAGAGCTCGCTAACCGGGCGCCATTGGAAGAGCTGTCCAACCCAGACAGAACCACTCAACTAAACTGAAACTTTACAACATTACAGAAATAGCAACGCCCCCCCCCCCCCTCCCCTCACACACACATATTATTCCCTTAACCGAGAAGATGCCGTCGCATGGCGACAGCTTCAAACTAATTCATCCCTTGTCTCCTTTATCTTCACCCCTTCCACCCCACATAATATCCCTCATACCTCATACTGTCCCTAGAGTGGGGCAAAGTATATGCATATGCATACTTAAATCACTATACCACAGTATATCACTGTACCTGGCAATGCCCACACCCTCCGGGTTACTCCCCTATTCCTTCACCGTCACCTTCCTCCTGGGGGACTGCGCTGACCAGCTTAAACCCTCAAGAGCAGCGACGGCTCATCCAGCGGGCACGCGGAATGGCGCGAGCCAATGTGGCCCTGGACAAAGGGCTCCACCCTGCGAGGAAGTCACCCCACCTCATTAGTAATAAATGTTTTCTCTCTCTCATCACTAGCGTGCATGCGGCGAGTCTACCCTGGCGTGATGCACACCGCGATGAGACACGCTGGCACGTTTCTCGGCAAACCCAGCTAACTCGACGTAGTGTTGTTAGACCGACACTAAGAGCTTAACAGACACCGACCCTGTAAAGAGCAGAAAGTGTACCCGTCCACTCGTTATGGCTTTCACTAAAGGTGCCGATTTTTGTCCAATAATTTATCAGATATCCTCGGCGCCGAATCGTGCTATGTGGAGAGCATAGAGATCATGAGTACGTTCATCGTTCTGTATGCCACAAAATGCTCCTTCGATTGCATTGATGTTCTGAATGAGACAAGAGCAGCGGCGTACTCCAAGGCCCCCTCAAAATTTTGTTTTGTTTTACTTTTCCAAATGAAAAGCAAAAACGAAACGGAGACGTTAAGGAGAGCGGCAGACGGCACAAGGAGACAGTGAAGGAGGAGGAGGTAGCGACGAGCGCTTCGACCAATCAGCGCCGTGGGCTCACAAGCACGGCGCTAACCATGCTGAAGGTTGACCTCGCCAGAAGCGATCTCACGCTGCGTCTGGTTGCATAGCTTGTGGTGGCAGCAAGCGCCGTAGGAGTCGTACACGTGCGTTTTCTCGGTAGACACGGTGACGGCGTCTCGCGTTTGAAATTGTGCCACGGTTTTCGCCCCTATCAACATGCGGACCGAGGAAGCCGATGTGTGAGTATAATTGTTATTGTTGTTGCCGCAAAACATGACTGAATCTGTGCTCTTCCTAGCAGCATCGGCTCTTTTTCGTAGCCGTCATTGTGTGGCTGCTGCTCAAAGTTACGCTTTCGTCGCGCGCTGCGGTGTTTCGCGTGGCTCCGACTGTTGTTATTTGCGTCTGCTTGTGGACCATGAGCGTGTACCTTGATGATCTTGGGGTGGTTGTGTCGTCTCATCACATTCTTCGCTGTTGTCGTTTCTGCCTGTCGCGGAGGCATCGTCTAGGTGTTGCAGAATTGTTTTGCCAGACTCCGGGGTTTATAACACCGGCAAACGGAGCACCGGAGATTATATTAAAACAGGCGGCGCAGGATCTCCAAGGCACTTAAGGGGCAGCGAAGGATCAAAGCTGGAACCAGGGCGGTTCGTGGTTTGGGGGCCGCGGAGGCCGAAGCGTACCGGGAGATGTTTTCGCATACAAGATGGCTGTCCGCGATAACGGAAAGCCAAGATGGCTGTCCGCTATAGCGGAAAGCCGATCTTGTACGCGACGCGGAGGCCTGGCGAATCCTCAACCCACGGACAAAGTTTCAACTTTGGTGTCTCTGTTGTCCCTTTGGTGTTCTAGGCGCCCCCTAAGTATACTAAATAACGGCACGTTGTTTACACTTTGTACTTGCGCAAATTCTATTCCTCTCGCGGCCTGCCACATGTCTGAAGCTAGCATTAGTTTGGAGATGCGATGACGCGCGCGCAAAAAAAAAAAAGAAAAAAAAAGAAAAAAAAAAAGAAGCGTGGGTCTCAACCATGCAGAAAAGAATTTGTTTCGTCCCTCCATGGCCTGAACCCATAGATTTAGTTAAAATATAGCGTCGCCACTAAAGCATGGTGTGCTGCTTGTTATACTCCGCATCGTGTGGCACGGCTGTCTCTGCCGTCAACTGTAACATATGCAGTTACCCTGGAGAGGATGTGTTGTCCATGAGTTTGCGGATCTCGTAGGAAGAGTTTCTTCTTCAGTACATGCATGCGATGAGTACTTGACAGAGGTGCGCAACACCGATGACTATACTTTGGCTACGTAGTTATTTCTCTGCGTCGATTGTGAGCAGCTGGAAATTGTATGCATCGCATACACCTTGTACTGAACTATATCGCATGGTTCGTAAAATTTAAACATGATTTCTAAAACAGTTATCATCAAGTGAATGAGCGACATTCAGTCTATTTAGGTTCCTGTGACCTAATATTGCCAGTTATCTTTTAATAGATGTTACTTTCGACACGTTACTTTCGACACGTTACTTTCTAAATATCCGGCATCAATGTGCTATTACGTGCATTGGCGTTCGAGTTGTCAGTTTCCTAAAAGCGCTCGCCCTCTAGGCTCTAGCAGTTAGGAACGATCTTAAGCGGACCTACAGTTCATATTTTTTTTAGCAAATTTTGGGTGTGGATATTTCGAAGCGGCTGCTAATTTGAAGATTTGTGCTGAGCAGACATGACTTGACTACTTCTCGGCTGCACTATTGCAGTTGAAACAAGCGCGCTTAAGTGAATGATTCGTAAGTTCATAAGTGAATATATTGCATTAGCTACCTGGACAGTGCAAGTTTTCGTGCAAGGTAATCCACCTGTAGAGGTGGAACAAAGATATCTCGATTGTTTAAAAATCTGTTTAAAGTAAAAAATAAACAAAAAAAAAAAAACATGTGGTGTGTGTGTGTGTGTGTGTGTGTGTGTGTGTGTGTGTGTGTGTGTGTGTGTGTGCGCGTGCGTGCGTGCGCGCGCGCATGCAGCACGCACGCACGGAGAGAGAGAACGGATCGAATGATTCTAGTCTTTCGGCGGCATGGTTCGACGTATGCAGTGGTTCGATTTAACTGCGTTCGTTTACACGATTTTCTGCTGTTGTGCCGGTTGGGAGACAGAATTATCTTCTTTGCCGGCCAGAACTTCTTTGGTGGCCCGTGCAAACCAATAAGCTGTTTAATGAACTAAAATTACGAATTAAGTTTCTTTTTATTTATTTTTTGTAATTCAGCGCACAAAATGAAACCGCACAATTAAAGCCACTTGGTCCTAGCGAAACTTCCGACATGTTTGTCACCGTAATGTGCTATACGAAAATGAGATTATTATTATTATTATTATTTTTAGTAGTATTAGTAGAAGTAGTAGTAGTAGTAGTAGTCGTAGTAGTAGTAGTATTGCGTGAACAATTATAAGGACACTCCAGGCGAATTTCCGGCGTCGCCGTCGGCGCTATGTTCCGTAAATGTCCAAGTGCGATAACATCGCGTCCGCGCGCCGTATGCTGTAGGTGCGAGCGAAAGCTTGCGACGGTGAGCCGAGAAGGTCGGTGTCTTGATGCGGCCGTGTCTTCTCGCGCTCGCGACGAAGGAAGGCGCGGAGGGTGCCGCCGTCTTCACATGCGCTCAAGAAGGGGAGGGCGGCAGGTGTGCGCATCTCCTGTGATGTTCTACTACAGCTGCGGTGGCTGAGCGCGGCCGCGCGCGTCCCATTTTGGAGGCAATATGCGGTGGGTTCGAAGGCTAGCGGACCTGATAGCTGATGGCTTCGTGTGCACTGTGTTCTCGCGCGCCTAGTGAATAGGGAATTGGAGTCGGCGAGATTGCGAAGGAGACGATTGGAGACTTTGTCCTGACCCGTAAAAGTATTGCTTTGGAGAGCCGAAACAGCGGCGCGAAGTTCATGAAAAGTGAAAGGATCCGAAAGATTGGGATTGATTGAGGGGGCTCCTGTGTAATCTGGGTACCTTAGTTTGTTGTATGGGGAAATGTAGGTGTCGTGGAGATCTTGATAGAGAGCTTCCACTATGTCAGAAGCATTAAAAAGGGAGTGAAGGAGACGCCATGGCAGAGCCGAGATGCATGACAATGGGTAGACAATCGCAAGTGTGAAGTCAGCGCTCTCGCGTAAGTGTGTCGGAAAGCACGTAAGCGACGGTTGCTTTCGTTGCGGCGCCAACGTTTCGGAAGGACTCGCCGAGCATCCCAAAGATAAAGGAGATTTTGGTCGGGTGGCGCATCCGACGCGCTGGTCTCGAGTCCATGTGGTGTGAGCGTTAACACAAGTGTGTAGCGCATGAACCCATTCCTACAGTGTGGAGGCAGTTGGGGCAGCCCGACGCACCCGTCTCACGCGGGACCAGTTCGTAATACGTGTGGATTTCGGCGGCGCTTGAATGCTTTGGTGTGTAGCGTGGTGATAAGAAGAGTGTGGTCGCTTGTGAGCGTGTCGTCGGTGTTGTTCCATGTTGCCATCAAGGGATCACGTGTAAAGTTCAGATCCGGCGTTGTGTCCCGTTGAACCGATTTTTTATAACGCGTGCTGGTTAACGCATCTGGTTCTTAACGCATCTTGTTATAACGTTATATAACGTTATATATATATATATATAAATAATGTTATATATAACGTTATATAACGTTATATATAACGTTATAACGTTATAACGCATCTGGTTCGTTAAGCAAAAGAAAGGAATGATCGCTAAACGTTTTTAGAAGGTGAGTGCCTCTGGGGTGTTGTTTCGGTAGCCCCAAGCTGTGTGCGGGGCGTTAAATGAGACGCGAAAAGAGGCGAGCAGAGCGTATGCGAAAGGCGTCATCTAAGGATGCACGAGGGGGCAATAGACATTAGAAAACCGCAAGGGGTAAGAGAGGTTCCGGCGAATGGTGACGTAGGATGGGATGTCCTCTATCGCCGTGAGATCCTTGCCTACATAGCTGAGGTGCGAGTAGGGTGAGAGCCAAAAATTAAGCCAGTTCCACGCATGTGAAATCTGATGAAACAGCGGAGCTCTGCAAGCGTGGGTGTATAGCGTAAAACAAAGACGAGAAAACGTGGTTGTATAGCGTAGTGGGTATGACGCTCGCCTTCGGACCGCGAGTACCCGGGCTCAAATCTCGCTTGTTCAAAAGGGCTGTTCTAAAGAGTTGTGTCGGTCTAAGGCTTCCGTGAAAGCAGGACTGGCGATGAGAGGGCATGCCGCAAGGCGTTGCTCAATAACTTGCCTCCAGAGAGGCGTAGCCCAATTGGTTGGAGTGCAGCGAGTTAATCTCAGACGGGAGAGGAGGTCTGTCGATTAAGAGCGCTGGAGCTACTTCTTGAGTAATGGTGGTGGGTGATGTGTTGGAAAAAATGTATCTCTGTATTAATAGCCGGATGCATGGCAGATGGCTGAAGAAAGGGCTGCCTGGTTGACATGCCTGAGAAAGGAGTTCCGCTGCAGCCCGCGAGGTTGGGGCGGCCTGGCTCGCGGGTCCACTGGGTGAGCGGTGTGGGGTCTTGGAGCTGCTCCTGGTGTGGTTGGTGCGAGCGTGTCGCAGTCGAAGCCGGTGTTTTGGCGATGTATACCGCCCGTGTAGGCGAGGTAGCCAAGGGCATGAATTGCTGCCGAGCTGATGGCTGTATCGTATATTGCCTGTTCCGTATATTACACACGCCGTCTGAGTCTCCGTCTGCGCCGTCTGCTACTGGAGACGAAGTCTGCGTCTCCGGCTCCGTGCAGACCGCGATGGAGACGCAGACGGCATTCGTAATCCGCTTGACGGAGGGCGCATTCTGCAGTAGGTTGGACTTTGCAGCGAGGATCTGCAGCTTGTTCGTCCCTGCCGCAGTGAAGGCAGCCCGTGCGGCAGGCGTGAGATTGGTTCGGTGAGTCTAATGTAAGTCCACATGTAAGGCATTTTATAACTTCGGTATTGGGGCATATATCCGCACCGTAACCGAGGCTGGAACAGACGGAGCAGAATTGTGCTCGAGGCTCGTATGGGGCACAGCGCACCATATGTATCACGCGCCGATAGTTTTCCCAGCGTGGAATTTGGGATCCAGAAAACGCGATGAGGGCGGTGTGGGTTCGTGCGAAAGGTGACCCAGTCGGGGTCCCAGAGGTTTCCGATGAGTTCAGCCGATGAAGCTTTAGGTGTTAGATGATGTATGACTCCTCGGCAGGTGTTGGGCGGAGTGGCTTGATAGACGCGAGCAGCTAGTTGGAAGTTGGGGATGGTCAGATGATCCGCTGCCAAAAGCTTTGCATTTACAGAAGGGGTATGGCAGGTGAGCAGTGCAATGTTTCCCTCAGGTAGGATGCGAATAAGGCTTGAGCGTAGTTCTGCCTCACTTAGCAGGGATGTCAGCTCTAGCGAGCAGTAAGTGTTCATTCTGTAAGTGTCCACCTAGTGGACATGTCCATTTCGTCTGCTGCTGAAGTTCTGATTGGCTGGGCTTGGTTATCTGGCTAGACTGAGGGGATCTCCTGCTTGCGGGAGATCCCCTCAGTTTAGGGCTTCTGCGGCTCTTACTGTCTCCCGGACCTCGAGCGCTGACAGGCTGAAATTCAGCAATTGTAGCATGGTCCCTAAAGTAGTCGCTTTAAATGTTTATTGAGGAATATTAGTTAATTAGATAATTGTACCCAATTTCTGATGACTGTCAGATTGGCCACGGAAAAAAAAAAGCTTTTTTCTACCTTTATTCTTTCGGTTCAAGCGTCACTTAGCAACCATTTCAATTTCTTACGTTACGTATTTGCCCGTGTGGTGCCTTTAATCAAAGCGTTGCATGTTGTACATTGATTCGTCGTAAAGTGGAGATATGAAGGTTAAAGGCCTAGATGAGGGGTGGGAGGTGAGGTCATATGTGTCATCGATGCCAAAAAAAAAAAAAAAAAAAAAAAAACGTCGTTTGTGGCTGTTAGCGCAGTTTTACTCCTTGAGCTGGATTACTCGAAGAAACGGACAGTATTAGCTCGAGAAATGAAAAATGAAATGCGTAATTGATTAATGAACAAAATATCACTGATTTGTTCTTAACGAAGTACTTCATGGCGCATATTGCAATTCAGGCATTATAGCCGATGTGATTGCAAGGAATATCCGCTTGGAACGAAATCTCATGACAGCAGTTCAAGAGATACGCCGTCAAATTTTAGTAAAAATTCACCGTTGTTCCACTTACTTTTTTCAACAAAACGCCGTTTCATGCTTTGAAACACAAAAATAACTGGAATGCCAAGGCATTTTGTCGGACACTTTGGGAATGAATATCTCGAAACTGGTGGTGTTATCCTCAGAATTCGTTTCAAGGGGATACTCCTTGCGAACTCACTGGCTACAATTCGTAACTTGCAATATGCGCCGTAAAATAATTGTTCGAAACTTAATTAGTGAAATCTTGTTAATCAGTCGATTACTCATTTCGCTTTCTCGTGAATCGTGTTGACGACTAGAATTGTGCTATCTGCCAACAGGAGAGTAGGTCATACGTTCTTTTTGCACTATATGTAAATTACTGACTTTCGGCTGGTGGACGAGCCTTTGTCAAAGTCTGACTGAGGCGAAGGCTGGTCCACCACGGAAACGTCAGAAATGTATTGTGGAAAAACAACGTATGCCGTTCCCTTTTCTCTAAAATTGTACCTTGAGGGCCAGCGTGGTTCCTACACTACTATATATATATATATATATATATATATATATATATATATTTATCTCCTGAAGAAGTCGGACTTTCGCCCAACAGGCGAAGCATTCATTGCGATAGCAAATCATTAGATAGCTATAGGAAGTAAGTTTAGTCGTTTTATCAGCTGCATAAACTGCTCTAAACATTTGCTTACGAACCAAATTAACAAGCACGTTGTGACGCGCGTACAGGCAAGCACGAGGGCATCTCACTCAATGACCGCGGAGAGTCGCTGTCACAACGCTATACGCTGGCGTGATGAAAGCGGCGAGCGAATTCCCCTTCGTGCTGCATATTGCTTCAACGCGAACTAGGCGCGCGAAGCCATCAGCTATTTCTCGTCAGCCTGCCTTCGAACCCAGCGCAGATTGCCTCCAAGATAGGACGCGCGCGGAGCTAGAGTAGAAAAAAGGAGATGCGCACATCTCTCCGCCTTCCTCCCTTGCGCGCTCGAGAAAACACCGCTGCATCACGCCACCATACTTCTCGGCTCACCTTCGCAAGCTTTCGTTCGCACCTACAGCATACGGCGTGCGGCCTCGATATTATTGCATTTGGGCTTTATGCGGAAAGTCACGGTGACGCCGACGGCGGAAATTCGCCTGTAGTGTCCATATAATTGCTATCGCAATAAAAATGGGGTTGTACGGGCGAATATTCTAAACTTTAGAATAACATAGCGAATAGTGTCCTACTCGATTCGATCTTCGAATCGAATAGTCACTATCCGTAAGTACGAATGTTTTTCAAATACTTTTCGAATATTTCAAGACGTCAACTGCTCCCAAATAAACATAAAGTTGGAGCAGAAGTACGGTAAATGTTCACCCCCGCGGGCCATGTACATACATAAAACATGAAGACTTGCGTAGTGGAGCAGGCTACGTGGAGTAGGTACGTACACTTTACGGGCTATGCAGCGTTCATCCGCATTCTCTGAAGAGTCGTCGGCATGCGAGGAAACTTTTGCTCGTTTGCTCCTAATGCTTCATTTCTGCTTTTAGTAAACGACGCTTCAAAATGTAATATCTAGTGACAGAAACTTGCTAACTATAAGTATACTAGGAGGTGAACATCGTTTTATAATAATTGTGATATAGGCTGTTCATTATTCGAAAACTGTTCGGCATTCAATTCGATTCGCTTCTGGCATTATTCGATTGTTATTTGGATTCGGACTCAAAAGTCACTATTCATCATCATCATCATCATCAGCCTATTCATGTCCACTGCAGGACGAAGGCCTCTCCCTGTGATCTCCACTTACCCCTGCTTTGCGCTAGCGTATTCCAACTTGCGCCTGCAAATTTCCTAACTTCATCATCCCATCTGGTTTTCTGCCGACCTCGACTGCGCTTCCCTTCTCTTGGTATCCATTCTGTAACCCTAATGGTCCACCGGTTATCCATCCTACTTATTACATGGCCTGCCCAGCTCCATTTCTTCCGCTTAATGTCAACTAGAATATCGGCTATCCCCGTTTGTTCTCTGATCCACACCGCTCTCTTCCTGTCTCTTAACGTTAGTCTTAACGTAAGATTTTTCGTTCCATCGCTCATTATGCGGTCCTTAACTTGATCTCGAGCTTTTGTTAACCTCAAAGTTTCTGCCCCATATGTTAGCACCGGTATAGAATGCAATGATTGTACACTATTCTTTTCAACGACAGTGGTAAGCTCCCAGTCAGGATTTGGCAATGCCTGCCGTATGCACTCCTGGTGGTGTGGAGTGCATACGGTGGTGGCGTGGAGCAGAGGTAGAAAACCCGGCTTCAAATCTGAAGGTCGTAACTTCGAATCCTACTCCAGTCCACCACATTTTCAGGCATGGAGTGGTGCCTGACACCGGCAAGAAAAAAATATATTGCCGAGAGCTAGTTCAGGTGCAACCAAACTAGGAAGGCCCACTAAGCTTCATCTAAGTCACTCCCTAACCAGAGCAGGAAAAACGCGTCTTATACACCGGGAAATACGGTATGCTGAATGTTTTGGAAATGTTTGATGATCATTGGGATATACATTTATTTCTTTTTATTTTAGTGCGATAACCCTCCCTGGTGCAGTATTCGGCCACTACCTCCCTCATGACTCCAAAAGTCACTATTCGCATACCCCTAAATAAAAATAATTGTGCTCGGGAGAAAAAGGCGCGCTTCGTTTCATTTTCGTATCTATCAGCCGCTCTTTCTTCTTTCACTAAACATACTGACGGGAACACGATTATAGGAATGCACAGTTAACGCCTTTTTTTTTTTTTTGCCCAGCCTGAGCTGGTGGGTCTATATTGAGCCTTCGATAGCACGCGCGCGTTCTGCATAATATATTCAAGGCATTCTGTGCGAAGTTTAGGTGACTAGTTGGAAAACGTGGTTCCTAATTTCTTCCTAATTACTTAAGCAGGGGGCGTACAGGTCCTTGAAAACTCTTGAAACTGAAATGTGCATTTTCAAGGCCCTTTAAAGTGCTGTAATTTTTTTCCTTCCTTGAAAATCCTTGAATTTCGTGAGCAGTGCACTCTGATATCGACTTTGCGACTTCCTTTCTGTGGTAGATCAGCATCGATCTGACAAACTCCCCATTTCAGAAACAATACGCCAGCGCGAGCACACGTGGTTCCGTTTTGCAGAACTGCACGGAAAAAAAAAATAAAAGGCTTCACCGCGTCAAACCGCGAACAGAGCGAGAGACCCGTGCCGCGCTTCGGTGCCTGCTCGGGGCTGGCAGTGTTTACGCTGCTTTCCTAACCCTATCGTTCGTTTCACTCCTCGCCTGTCGGTCTACCTCGTCTCACTTTTACTCTTGGGCGCGAGGTGAAGCTAGAGAGCTATAGTGAAGCAACTTCACTGATGCTCAGTGCCTTTGGATGAAGGTTTGTTATATTTATGATAATATAAGTGCAATAACAGTACCGTATTTTCCGGTCTATAAGTCGCACCTTTAAGTCGCCCCCTCAAAACGGCAGTTTTTCCGAGAAAAAAAAAACGTATACAAGTCGCACCGGTGATGCACCTGATCTTTCGGTAATCGATTTAAAAGAAATGTCTCAGTTTCGCCCGAAAGGCGAAGCATAAATTGCGATAGCAAATTAGTAGAGAGCTATTCGGAGTAGGGATAGTAGTTTTATCGGCTGCATAAACTTGGACAATTTCGCTTACTAACTGAATTAACAAGCGTGGTGTCAGCGCGCACACGCAAACATGGATAGATCACACTCAATGACCGCAGACGACTGTCAAAACGCTGGCAGCAAGCGCAGCCGCCGCAGCGAGCGAAGGTTCGTGCAGTCTATCTCTTTAACGGAAACTGAGCGGCGAATGCACAGCGCATACAAAGGTCAGACCGTGTGGAGATCGCTTTTAAGAGACGGTGTGGGCGACCGCCACAGCCGGGCAATGTACAAGCGCAGTTGTTGGCAGAGTAGAAGCTGCCCCTCCCCTCCCTCCCGCGCTGCCTTCCTGCTTTCTTGCTTTCGCGTGGGAGATTGAGTGGCCAGTTCCCCTTTCGCCCGGTCGCATGATACGCATTTGGTGCCACAGCACAGCGTCGCCCCGCCTCCCTCCCTCCCACCCATACCCCCAAGGCCTTTCGCGTGACGAAGGTCGCGTTTGCTTTCCGCCGTGCGTTCACTCTCCGGGATAGCGCGCGTGCCCCGCGCGCTTTCACTCGCGCATACGGCGCATGGCGACGATTTTATCGCCCTTGGACTTTATACGGAACCTCACGGCGACGCCGACGGCAGAAATCCGTTTGAAGTGTCCATATAATTGTTATCGCAATAAAAGTTAGATTGACGTTTCGCTCCGTGAACGCGGGTGACGCGCAAGCAATCGCACGCGCATTTTTGCCGTTGTGGTTGTCGCGATGTTCCGTATAAAGTCCAAGGGCGTTAACATCCTCCCCGCGCGCCTTATGCTGTATGTGCGAGTGAAAGCGTGCGGCGGTGAGCCGAATCGCACACAAGGGACGAAACTTAAGCAGAAAGGCAGCCCGGGCGGGCGGGGGGGGGGGGGGGGGGGGGGGCGTCTGCCTGTACTCTCGTAGCAACTGCGCCGTTTGCGCAGCGGTGCGCGCTGTATTTTGACAGCGATCTGCTTATGCAAGGACTTCGGGGTCGATCGACTCGGGATCGATCTACTGCCGCTTGCATTGCTGCTCCATCCTTCTCGCATGGCGCTCGGGAACTTGATCACGAGGACCCGGCACCTCGACAGCGCGCGCGCACAGAACCCGTAGCAATGAAGTCAACCGGCGCGCTTCGCGTGGCCACAACATCGGATCCGATTTTGGCAGCAGTTTTTTCGGGGAAAAAAAGAAAAACATACATAGGTCGCACCGTTCTATAAGATGCACCGACGAAAAAGTCAGAAAAACGCGTATTATACACCGGAAAATACGGTATGCTGAATGTTTTGGAAATGTTTGATGATCATTGGGATATACATTTATTTCTTTTTATTTTAGTGCGATAACCCGATGCTGAGTTTTGAATATTTTTGGTGAACTTTGCCCAGCCTATACTGGAGAAATCTCAGCCGCTGTTGTAGGCGTTCATTTTGTGTTGCGATCTTGAGAAGCTATCAAGACTAGACATTTTTATTATAATTGTCATATATAAGTATTTATTGTAAGTGCAATAAAAATAGTAATTTTTTGAAATGTTAGAGTAAGGAAACCCCACTTTGGATGCCGCTTTGAGTCGTTGAATAACCTGTGACAGGTCCTGGAATATCCTTGAATTTTTACGAACCCTGTTAAGGAAACAAGATCAAGAACAGTTAAAACAAAATGGTGGTTCTGGCACGTAAATCTCCTGATTTCTTAACTTTGTTATTGCAAAAGTAAAAAAAAAAAAAAGATACTAACTGCTCTTCATACGATTTGTCTGTTGTTGCTCTCGATACGATGATTTTATTCTAATTGCGCCATCTTACCGCTTTTTATTTATTGCACGACATTGACGATTGCTTTATTTTGTACCTGCAGTACACATCGATGGCTTTCACCTTAACCGCATTCACAGTGTTCTTCGCGGGCTTTAAATCTATACATGAAAATTGTGCTTCGTCGTGGGCTCGGCAGCGTCGTTGTGACAGCACATTCTCCACACTCACTCATTGTTTTGGCGCCCAAGTTAGAATATATATGCGCGTCTAGAATTTCAGCTGCTTTTGCTTTCTGTTCACCTAATATAATTGGTTTTTTTTTGCTACACAAGAACTATTTATTAATCAAGAACCATTTTTACAAATCTGTAGTGGAGGAGGGAAGACGTTATTTTCGTCAGATGTAGAATTATTTAAATTACTGGGTTTCTTCTGCTAGGCGGCGTGAGGTGGCCTTAAGCCCTTGACTTTCGGCGACCTCCAAAGCCCAGTTGACGGTCGACCGTCAACTGGGCACAAATCTGTTTAATCTTTTTTGTAGAATCTACACTGTTTTCAACATGTGTAGACGAATGCTTTAAATAGAATACCTTGCCATAATTGTAACCGAGCCTTTGCTTCTGTGTTTTTTTTTGTTTTTTTTTTTTGTTTAGCTGTGAAGTGGTGATGAATTTTCTTCCAGCGCTTCATTGTCACTGCAGCATTATTGTAATGTCTTTCGATGTATACCACCTAAGCACTGACATTTTAAAGCATGTGCTCAGAGAGTTCCTCCGGTGCGCTCGGGCCAGGCTCAATAAGTGCGGGCCCGGACTGGGCTTCAGACGGCGGGCGCGGGCTGTGACCTGACCAAAAAATTGCGCCCGGTCGCCGTTAGGTCTTCCGGTCGAACAGGCGCTGTGATGCTCCAAGCCGATCGCGATATGGCACCCGTGCCTTTTAATAATGCCTTTTAAAGAGACGCTTTCTTGGCTTCTTCGGCTTTTCCTCTGCTGTCGCTGTCTTGCACGCCGCGTGAGGAGGTGGTTCAGAGCGTGTGTATACATGGCAGGAGTGCGGAAGAGAGGAAAGGCGACGCGTGAAACTCGTTTGGACCTTTCCATCGCGTCGCGACAATGCCCTCTGGAGCTTCCTGGGAGTCGCCACAATATCATCTGGTATGCTGTAATGATCCGTGACCCCCCGCCAAAGCATCTCAGACACTGCAGCGCTTACCTTTCGACTAATGTGCAACAGTCCGGAGGGAAGGTGGGAATGGTTGAAGGCAGATGGAATGGTAGAGAGGAGGTAGGGGGAGGGGCAGAGAATGGGTAGAATGGCGCCGTCACGAAACGAGTGAACAGCTTTGTTACTCTTCGCTCGCCTACATGGGGGCAGGGCGGGAGAAGAAAAAAAGCGATGTAAGGAGTCTCCTTCCCGCTGTGCTGCTTTCGCGTGGGAGATTGCGTCGCTAGTTACCCTTGCGCCCGGTTGCAAGATACGCATTTGGTGCCGCAGCACAGCGTCGCCCCCCCCCCTCCCTCCCTCCCTCCTTCCCATACCCCCACGGCCTTTCGCGCGACGGACGTCGCGTTTGCTCTCCGACGTGCGTTCGCTCTCCGTGAAGGCCCGCGTCCCCCGCGCGCTTTCACTCGCACATACGGACATACGGCGCGCGGCGACGATTGTATCGTCCTTGGACTTTATACGGAATCTCACGGCGGTAGAAATCCGCTTGAAGTGTCCATATTGCTATCGCAATAAACAATCAACACTTGTGTGCCCGCCGCGGTAGTTTTGTTGCAATCGCGTTGCTCGAGGTCGCGGCTTCGATCTCGACCGCGGCAGCCGGATTTCGACGGGGGTGAAATGCAAAAACTCTCAAATACTCATATGTAGGTGCACGTTAACGAATCCCAGGTGATGAAAAATAAAATGGAGTCCCCCACTGCCACGTGCCTCATAATCAGTTTGTGGGCGTGGCACGTAAAGCCCCATAATTTGTAACACCTGTGCCACGATGCGTTGCGCCGTGTGGAGCACTAACCTTCTCGCAGGCTATGAACAATGGCACACAACAACACCTCAAGCAACCACCTCTCACTGTGTGTTCTGTGTACTACGTAGACAAACGCAAATGGTGCACGCAATAATGTTTAACATCAGCTCACCACTCTAGTATTGCGCTGATGAACTTAGACATTTGCCATAAGCGTCACCACCAATTATCGTCAATCAACGCAAACAGCCCAGAAAGCTTCGCTTACATCGATTCACACAGTGCGTGGGATCCGCATAATTTTTCTGTGGTCAACCTCCACGAATAAAAATTAAGTCGCAGTTTCGCCCGAAAGGCGAAGCATCGATTGCGGTAGCAAATTAGTAGAGAGCTATACGAAGCAAGGATAGTAGTTGAATGGGCAGTTTAAAGTTGTAAACATTCGCTCACTAACTAAAAAGACGAGCACAGTGTCACGCGCGCACAGGTAAACATGAACAATTTCGCTCGATGACCCGGAAACTCGTGAAAACGTCGGAGTGGGAAAGCCAGCGGGCAAATTGACCACAGCGCTGTCTCTCGTCTCACTTCAATGCGAACTATAAACGTCGACAGCACAACGCATACGAAGCTACCTGCACTAGGCGCATGCACTTTGTCCCCATCGCAGATCGGTTTCAGGATACAGCGCCCGCGCGGCCGCGCCGTGAACAGCAGCAGCAGCCGACGAAGCAGAATGCACCCCCCCCCCCCCCTTCTCCCTCTGCGTCGCCTAGGCCCCGTGTTTCAGCGCGCGAAAGAGACCGCGCCCTTCCGGCCTGCCTTCCACCCTCGCGTGCACTACATTGAGCCGCGATAGCCAGCTCATCCTCGTACGCTTTCACTCAGCGTACGGCGCGCGGCGACGATTGTGTCGCTGTTGGACTTATGCGGAACCTCACGGCGACCGCAGAAATGCGCCTGGGGTGTCCATATAATTGCTATCTCAATGAAATTAAACTAGTGGTCTCGACGAGTTGTGGCCAGTGTGCGCCGCTCCAGTCACTGGTCCGATGGTGGTGCGCAGCCATTTGATTTTAATTTGTTGGCACGGCCGCTTGCTTTGCAGGAATATTGTCGAGAGCAAGCCAGCCCCACCGCCTCCCCCCCGGCGACGGAGACGGCGACGGAGACAGCGACGGAAGCGGTTGATTCGTTTCTTGCTGCCCTGCCTCTACGACCGCCGTTATGGCCAGGACCTCGAGTGGATTGATGAGGAGGGGGGCACTTTCCGCATCCGCTGGAGTCAGCACCCAGGGATTTCCCAGGACCCTCCTGTGAAATTGTTTAAGGTGAGCGCACGATTGGCCAGGCACCACTGTGCTTTAAATGAAATACACCGGGCATCCCAGCTAATGCAGAGCAAGTTAAAAAAATCTTCTGTGCAGATGTCTGTCAGTAACCTCATGAAGAAGCCTCCACAATTTTGTGTTTTTATTAGGTAATTTGGTACTGATTAGATAACAAACCTTAAAATTAATTTTACGGCCACAATGTCAATAAATGATTTGCAGAGCACATTTTAGCGACACAAAAGGCAACGCGTCACAAACAGCTGAAAGCGATGATATGTTTTTTTTCCAAATGTGCTCCGGAAACTTTGTTATAACATTGTGCCCATAAAGTTGAAAATTTAAATATTAGATTGATGTTCACTGCTAATTACACAATTAAAAGACAAAAATATTGGCGGCTTTTTGAGAAGCTTACACAGCAACATACAGATTTCTTCATCCACACAGAAGGCCTCAATTTATTTTTTAAACTTTCTCCGAGTTAAGTGGGATACCCGGCATGCATATATTGTGTGCGCCATGCTAGGACACGCGCAAACTGTGACTCCTGTGGCTCATGTTCATAATACGGTTTACACGTGAGCCCTGTATTTAGTCTAGTTTTGTGACATTTAGACACAGCACCCTAATTGCAAAATAACCCGTGAAAACTGGCATTAGCAACTGTCTATTGTGTATCACTAAACGGCGCCTATTTGGGCAATGTAACAAGCCCTTTTTGCTCTTTCACATAAAACGCATTGTTGAGAGTTCTGCAAAGATAAAGGGCATAAGCCAAAAGAGTAAATTATGCTTTGTGTTGTATTATGACGCCAACTATTCTCACTGCTCAGATGGAGGCTTCTCATGCATACAATTCTGCAGCTCAGTTTTGGAAAGTGCATTGCTTGGCTCAGATTAGTCTGTTTTTCATTAGGCTGCTGCACCCGGAAATGTTCTCCCTGTCTCCAATGTTGCATGACTTGGTACTGTAGGCGGTGCTTGAGGTCACTGCTTCCTGACTGCAACAGCTGCAAGACCAGTGGTGAAGGGTCAAGCGTAATGCACCTTGAACTCATCGGATTTTTAGAGGTTGTACCAAGTGCCATTTGTTTGCCTTACTGCATCAGCTTGCGAAGGTACCTACGCACGAATAAGATAGATGTATTTCAATGAGAATTGAGGGTCTCCTTAGGTTTAAGGCGTCGCCGTGGTGGCATAGTGGCTTTGGCGTTGTGCTGCTAAGCCTGAGGGCGCGGGATCACATCCTGGCTGCGGCGGCCGCACTTCGACTAAAGCGAAATGCAAAAAACATCCGCGTACCGTGCATTGGGTGCACATTAAGGAACCCAAGGTGGTTAAAATTAATCCGGAGTCCCCAACTGCGGCATGCCTCATAATCATATTGTGGTTTTGGCACGTAAAACCTCAAATTTCAATTAATTTAGGTTGAAGGAAGCAACGAACTGTTGGAATGCAAGTGGTCTACTAGCCTTAGTAAAGTGATCTCAAGTAAAGGAAGTAGCGGTTCCATACTCGGATAAGGGAGGTTAGGCTGTGACCCTTCCCAGTTATTGTCTTTGAGCAATTCCAATGATGCTATGATGAGGATAAACAATCTGAAGAGCAAAATAAAGCTTTCTGGTAGTTAGGCTTTCAAGATTTTTCATCAGGGATGCAGAAAATTATTTATATTGAGTCATAGTCACCAGTGAGCTTGGGAGAAGGTGCTAGGTAACTTTATGATAGTCTCTCTCTTGTTCTAGACCAGTTTGCGTGCCGGCACCTATTGGCATTGGCGAGCAAGTTGGAATGTATTCTGGGTATGAATGGAGTAATTTCAGCTACCTGTGTGAGCAGCCATGGGCTCTTTCCTATATATAAATTTATTGTACATATTGTTTCTATAAAAGCACATCTGTATAAAGTGCATACCACTGTACCACTATTGTATAACATTTCTGTTGAGATTTGACAGCATATTTAGCAGGTGGGTTTGATATGACAAAAGTGTCATTAAAATACAAACCACTTTTACCTGCCATTCTCCATTAAGCATTTGTTAGTGGTTAAATGTTATTCGTGCAAAAGCATCAAATGGACCATTGAGCGAAAATGCCTGAGTTTGCCATATGGACAAGCGAAAAACGGCACCTAAATTTCCATTGGCTGCCTTGCCATGTCAGGAGTGCGCCTTGACGGAGCAGAGGGGGCGAAAGGGAACACCTGCTGCAGTGATAAAACGCCAGGTGTTGCGGGAGGGGAGAGGGCATCGCCAAGTCACCCTCGCTCTCGGAAGTCTGTGTTATCTTCGTCTTCCTTGTCCGCGCAAGCTCTCGCCTGCGTTCCAACTGAGCCTCGGTAAGGCCATATCAAAACGCGCCAAGCAAGGCCAAGCATCTCAACGCGCTCATTGCCCGCGAGGAGTTCATAACTCGAAGGACCGCTCAGCGGCGTTCAATTGGACAATAATGCTTTCGCATTCACAACTCATAAGTGCTTAGGTGTCCTCGGATTTTTTCTTACTTTTAAACCTGGCCTTGATCAATAAACTGCCTTTCATTGTGGAAGTGCTTTAAAGTGGCTTTCGGTCCTCCACTACCGTTCTCACTCAAAAGTGAACCTCGATATTAATGAAAATTTCAACATACCGAAAATTCGTTCGTTGCGTTTCTTTTTTCTGGATTTAATTGAGTTTTTGCACATCGCGTGCGCAATTCAACAGCCTCCGCGAGATAGAAGCGCGGGAAGGTGGGCGAACAAAAAGCATCGCTGAGCACCATTAAGATTTGCTGGCCCTGTGCTACCATCTCTTGCGCAGTGCGCATTTCATGGGAATCTCAGTCTGTGAATAATGCGCATTGACGCAATAATAGTCCAATGTTGGTGCTTCGCCCCAAGTTAACTGATTGATGGTACGTGAGTGGCTGCCAATGGACGTACCCCTAGCAAAAATTCTAATACAGAAACTAGTAGCCTATTAGGTTATTGACACCAATAACCATCTATTAGGTCTATTAGTGCATTTGTCTAATGGGCCTATTAGTCTAGTAGGTCTATTAGTGTATTAGTCTAATAGGCCTATTAGTCTAGTCTGTCTATTTGTGTATTAGTCTAATAGGCCTATTGCTGTGAAAGAAAACATTGCAATGCACCAGATAACGAAAAACTGGTAAATTGCTAGAAGCATTTATTAGCACAGAATGTCTTTTTACAGATTCCTCTTTCGAGATCTTCGTCAGGTCAGCAATCTTGATTGAGAGCTTTTCGTTGGTTTCGACCAGAGGACATCCTTTCGAAAAGTGGTTTAAAAAACCTGGGCACAAAAATACACATATATAGAAACAGTTGAAAGCAGGGGTGCTAGTTCTACCACTAAACGTTTGCAAGCAAAAAGCTGGCAATATTTGCTTCCAAATTAGAATAATGTGGCTCCGCAATATTTTAGGACAGTTGCTACATGCTAGCTCAAAATGTTTATCATAATAAAAAATGACGCCACCTGACATGACAGGACAATTATAAAGCACACAAAATCAACATAAGATGTGTGTTCCATCGAATCTGTAGACAGATATAAGGAACTCTAGACAGAAATCTTGCACAGCATTGTCGGAAACAGGCATGTTATTGCTGCAACGCACACAGCAATCGGCCTGACGGCACCGTACTTACGTCCACCGTCAGGATAAAGAAAAACAGTACTACAGAAGCATAAATAAGAAGTATAATTACCTCGAAATGGTAAATTGGCGCCAGAGAAAGCGCTGCACATTGATGCACGCTGATAGATCCACAAAGCCGCGAAGGACAAGGGTAATTCAGTTGCCTTGCGTTGTTTTGAAGTCATAACAGCAGCCATAGATAAAACTATCCAAATATACTACTGCACGTATGAGATTGCGCAGGCGTTAACACCACGGGTTCCTTAAAAACACATCGTACATTCACTAACATGGCAGCCGCCATGGCACACATGCTGTGCCCAACTACGGCTGACTACGGTCGCAGTTTTATGTCCTTCCCGCCCGCCAAGTTCCCTTCTCTGCGATACTGCTCTTTGATGTCGATAAATATTACGGCCTTTTATATGCGGTATCAAGTTAGCAATTTAGGCTAAAAGTTTAACATTTACTTTATGCGCACTTCAACAGAAAATACGACACTGATGAAACTTCATCCGCAAACAAATATGGTTGCTACTATTGCACTGTTGTTCGTAAGCTGACCGGGCACCGCGATTCTGCCTTGCAGATTATGGCTGGTTGTTTTTTTTTTTTTGTTTTTTTCGTGGGGAAGTATTCGCTGTGCTGTAAACACTAGCTGTTTCCTCATCGACTCATCGCGACTAGGCTCAGTGAAGCAAAATTGGCAAGACCATGTAGGCACACGTCGCTTTTGTGTATGTCGCCGAGAGATGGCCTGTTTCACTAGCTAGCTTAGTGCGCTGAAACTAATGCAAATGCGCGAACGCAGTCTGCTGCACAATTGTACAGCAGAATTTTTAAATATTCAGTGATTAAATAGAAACACCTCTCCATGCAAGCAAGCAGTCCGCTAGTCTATTTTTTTCATCAACTTTCACCAGCAAACAAGAGCTGCGGAATCCAGCAATACATGTTGTATCAGACCAGCAACAGTCTGTATGAGGCCAATAGGACCAATTAGTCTAATAGAGATACTAGTAGACACGCAACACTGTTTGTATAAGACTAATAAGCATAATACACAGGGCCTATTGGTCTTATAGGTAAATCAGTACGACTAATAGAAATTTCTATTGGTCTAATACAAATCTTATACAACTAATACAAAACTGTATTAGACTAATACAAACTTCTATTAAATTTCTATTGCTCTAATACAAAACTTATACAACTAATACAAAACTGTATTAGACTAATACAAACTTCTATTAGAATTTTTGCTAGGGACAGCTTAGTAAACAAGGCCACGCAGCATGCCCTTCTTGCCAAGGATTCAGGACCGCGTGCCGTCGTCTGTATATACGCGGCGACATTTGCGTACAGGTAAACGTCTGCGTATGCACCATTATCCCCTTTCAGCTTAGCTAAAAACCCGCCTCGGTATCTCATTGGCTACAGCGTTGTGCTGCTGAACACGGTCGTGGGTTCGATTCTGGCTGCGGCGGCCGAATTTCGCACGCTAAACACGGCCTCCTAACCACTGCCAGTTTTGTCGCATTGAAACTGTAGACTTGGGGTTCTGCAAATATGGTTGCAAATGAATGACGGCGTGGCCGCATCGGCTTCTTTTAAGCTTTAACTTCTTTGCGACGATCCGATCCTTGAACGTATCAAGGCATGGTTGGTTGCAGCTCTAATTGTAAGGGTTGGGACGCAAACAAAGAAAGCGTCGCCTTAAAAAGATCACCCACATCAGTGATAATGAACTCAGCTAGGGTTTTTCATTTGACAGTTACTGGGATTGAAAGCTGTGCATGCCAGTAAAGGCCATGCATGAAAGACGGTTAGCGATGCCCCATAGAAATAATTGCGCGTGGGTTTTGACTTCACAGATTTTGGCGAGGTATTGCTGAGCCTAACTATTAGTTTGAAATTAATAAAGAAACTTGTGCAGCATGAGAAAATAACGAGTAAACCTAACTTTAATTCACATATTCACAAAATTGATCCAAATGAGCATACGTGCTGTCACAAGTACGTCATGACTTCCATGATTTGGGTGCAGAATTCAAATTCCTGGGCTTCTGTTTTGCCAGCTATTAAGCAATATTTTTTCCACTCGATGAATAAATATATATGTTTCCAAAAGCAATAAGCTACCAGTTTAGCCTCATATATTGTATTTCTGTTAAGTGCTCCTTTAGTATATATATGGGCATTGCATATTTAAAAGTAACTGGTTGAACAGCTTGAGCATATTATCTTCCTATAAGACCTGTCTGCGACCCTGTAGCTTGCCTGTATGCAAATAATAAATCCTATATCAAGAGGTGTGGAAATATGCGTTTTTTGTTTTGCTGACGAAATAAATAATATATGACTCCGATTCCGTTTGTGGTTTACATCGTACAAAAAACGTCTTTGAGGCGTTTATCACTAGACATCTCGAAAAACATGTTTATTAAATGTCTCGAGCTATACCAAGGCCGCAATATTGTAGCGATGCGTTTTCCGATGCTATTCCTTCTTGTGCTTGTTGCACTTTTTCAGTGGTCAGAGCGATGCTCTGCGTGCCTTATCAATGGGATGAGATGGCTGTGAATGGTGGATGATAAAAGTGGCATAAAATCGAGTGGGAGGCATCTCTACAAAATCGTTGCCCAAGGTTTCTTTAGTTTCTTTAGCCGCTTCGAGACATCTGTAGGGAATTTTCTGTTCCATGCGAAAGGACGCGACAACTGGGAGCACATGCCCTTTTCGAAGAGAGGTGAGGGGATGACAAGGAAAAGGCGAGAGGAGCACACTGATCCGATTGGTGCACTGAGGAGAGGGTGAAGAGTGTTAAATGGGAGTACATGTTTGGAAGCTCTGAGGCAGAACGGTGGTACTTAGGAAACAAGGTGGCTGAAGAATGGGGCTGCATCTTTGTGGGTGTACAGCCCCGTATACGTAATATGATTACGCTCAAGATTCGTTCCTAGTAGACATGCTTTGTGAACACACCACCAGTTCTTCTAACCTCACTACCTCACCACCTAACCTCACCAGTTCTTCTAACCTCACTAGGGCCAATAATATCTCAGGCAATACCTGATAATTCTTCAAATAGCCCTGGTAAGCTAGCCTCACTCGATAGGGTGTGCGTGTTGAACATTGCCAGGTTCAGTTTCCATTGGTGGCCTGTCCGGACCCAGAGATTCTTAGCACCCTCTGCCGCGTCGCAGGTCTGACCGCAGCCTTAGGTTGGTGCTTCGCAGTCGCTGGGGACTCAGGGCCATTGGTAAATTGTAGGAGTCATGAGGGAGGTAGTGGCCGAATACTGCACCAGGGAGGCCAATTCCTGTTCTGGTGAGG
This sequence comes from Dermacentor silvarum, assembly GCF_013339745.2. Classification (NCBI taxonomy): domain Eukaryota; kingdom Metazoa; phylum Arthropoda; class Arachnida; order Ixodida; family Ixodidae; genus Dermacentor; species Dermacentor silvarum. The sequence continues at coordinate 72,234,933 of NC_051154.1, read as the reverse complement.
GACTTTGTTGAAGCTTAGTGGGCCTTCCTAATTTGGTTGCACCTTGACTAGTATAGCCCCTCTAGCTCTCGGCGATATTTATCAGCTGTGCAAATACAGTTAAAACTTCTGGATGGCAAAGAAGATTGTTAATACATTCCAGTTCAGTAGTGTTGTAATTTCTTTCCGCTCTTGTAAGCATTCGTCATGCATAAGCGATGATATGCTGGCGACCACCGCAGATGTGAATGAGCACAGTGAGCACCCACTCCATTGGCATGGGTGTGCAGCTCATTTAAGTCCTCTGGATCAAAACACCGCAAATTTGTCCAGAGGTAAAAAAAAAAAAACTTGAGCTGTTAAATCACACACTCAAGTCCACGAGTGTGAGGTGTCCTTGTCAAGGAGAGGCATCAGTGCAGAAGCAATTAATCTGTGCGAAACCCTTTATGAACCAGCAGAAATATTAACAAGGACCTTGAAAAGGTTGCAGGTCTTTCCCCGTCTGGCTGCTTGAAGTCGTGGACCACCAAAATCTGGACTTGACGTTCACTAAAGTGACACTTATGGTTTAGCGGATACAGTCAAGCACAAAGAACAGTCACCGATTGGGCTTGTGGAATGCCCTGCCATGAATAATGACATCATCTAAATAGTGCACGCAGATTTACCACTTCTGTTTGTGGAGCACTGTATCCACAAATCTCTCGAATCTCGCTGGAGCGTTGCACAAAATTAAGCCAAAGAGGTCATCGGGTGTGACAATAAAGGCTGTCTTCTCCTTGTCATGAGGGTGCATCGAAATTTGCCAATAATCTGACCATAAGTCAATGGAAGAGAAATACAATGCAGACTAAGTAAATTTGTCAGTATTGTGTTTTCTTTTAGAAGGGCATAATATTCTTTCGTTGTGACGATGTTCAAGTGACAATAGTCCACACAGAATCATCATGAGTTGTCTTTCTCCTTGATTAGAATGACTGGAGCTGCACAGGAACTGCAAGATCCCTAGATTATTCCCTTCTGCAACATTTTTTCAACTTGGTCAGCAATGCATTTTTTTCTCTGAGTTAGCAATGGGATAAGGCTTCTGACAAATTGGCATTGCTTTCCCTAGCTGTATGAATATACATACGAGACACCAGCGGTTTACGGACCGCTGGTGTTGGTTAAAATTAAACTCAGGATTGTAGCGAGCGTGCACCCCTTGCACCATACTTAGTTGGCAGTGTCTTGTTGATCATGCGCTGAAAGCCTGCAGGATAACCGGGGGTTACTATTGCAACTGCTCACATGCTAATAACAATAGCTTGCTCATCAAAGCTTGCCAGTTTAATTCCAGCTGGTAGAATTTTAGAGTGCACTGAAACATTCACCGTCCACAAGTGTGGACAAGAACCATCGACGGCTACATTGAGGGGCTATTATGTACATTTTTCTTCTATGCGTAGTTATAATCTAGTTCGGCTAAACCATGGCAGGAAACTGTATAAGGACACAAAGCGTTTACAGCTACAAACACTGCAACTTGAGGGGGCATACGTCTTGCGACACTGATAATACATTTTCAGTATAGTCGGTATTTTCAATCACTGTCATGATGGTTGCATGTTGCCTCGAAGAGAAATCATGCCAATACTGTATGTAGTCTGGATTTGCCTGCACTCAATATCTAGAATAACTTTGTGTGTGGCACATGTGAGCACAGTAAATTCAGTTATAAACTTGTGGTATCCTACAGTAACAAACACTAACTGGGCTAACATTTTCCCACCAACTCCACGAAAAGTAGCATTTCGGTCCGAAGCAAAGATAATTAACCTTTTGTCGAAGACAATTTTAGAAGGACAGGCTCATTCTGTAAACTGTGTTCCCGGCATCGACTAGAGCAACAGTACTTCACCATCTACAGAAACATGGTGTTACACTTTGTTCTTTAACATTATACAGCGCACAAGGGTTATGATGAAGATGATGGTTTGGCAACCTCACCCTCATCAGTCGCACCTGCTTGTTCCAGTGGTGGAAGAGAAGGCAAGGGGGGTGACGTGGTTACAGTGAGCCACTTTGTGTCGTTGGCAGTGTGAAGCTGCGGCTCGAGACATGCAGGGAACTCACTACCCATTGCGCATTCATGCTGCAGCCCTTAATTAAAAGGAATTAAAAAGCAGACAGGGCTTCTCAGCAGAGAGTGCTTGGCGGATACACATAAATCCCCGAAGCTCACTGCTGGATGTGGCGGCAGTATCTAGCATTGTGTCCACGTAGACCGCAACCGTAGCAAATAGCTAGGTTGCGAGTTTTCACCATGAGGGACAATGAATTTGCAGGCTGGTTGTAGGTGAAAGGAGACATGAGAGTGGCAGGTCATTGTGGTGGATCTAGCTTGGGTCGCAGACTAATATACACTCTGGCTGCAAGCTCCTGCATTCTATAAATGATCATCATAAGCCGTCCAAGGCTCTTGGTAACCCTGACGTGACCAGGGTGCCAGTGGTTCACGAGAGCGCTCGTCAAAGGTACATTGATGACACACATTAGCGAGCTGTTGAACGGTTGAAGTAATGTTGGTTGGCCGGTGATTAATGTAAATTGGAAAAAGTGAATGCCCATGGACATTAATAGGGGACGAGTAGTTATCGGCAACAATGAACTGTAAGTTTACGGACCTTCACGAAAAAATGCAGCATAAACCATCTCACGATGACTGTCAACGGTAATGCGTTACCATTGAATCAATATTGCAACACAACGTATTGCCATCGTAGAAAGAAGTTATGATGAGGTGTGTACTGCAGCGGGACTCCACTTTCGCACTTCCCTAAAAGCATGAGTGCTGCCGCCGGCAAGGCTGCGCATGGCCTCCGAAATGCATGGTGCGCTGGTGCGTGCGAACGCCGAGAAACCAGTCATGTGGAAACTGGGCTCCTCTCTGATACCTCCTTCTGGATACGCCGTGCAATCCTAGTGCCATTGCCGAGAAGTGTGGTGCACCGTGCCTTCGAACGCTTAGAATTGTTTCCTTGCTTTCTGCACACTCAGTGGCACATACAGTAACCCAAAGTTTGTGAGAGGGTCATTAAAGAGCGGAACATACGCAGTGCATTCATGGCGCAGCCTGCTAATGCGTCAGGTTGCTGTCCTTGAGGAGTAATGGGTTCTTGAGTAATGTAATAGGTTCGATTCCACTCAGCATCAGAGAAATTTAAGGGATCTTTTTCGTCATTGTAGAGGTGGCACGTTCCCATTGGCACATACCTAGTTGCACAAGTTGGCATCAAAGATGTTCATTGAAGAGTGGCACACACCTACTGGCACCTACCCAATAACCCAAGTTGGCATCAAAGAGGTTCATTGAAGACCAGCACAGATTGAGGGGCACATACCCAGGGCTCTAATTCAGCATCAGAGAGTTTCCTTGAACAGTGGTGCTGCGCAGTCTCGCATCTACACTTACCCATGTCATTGTGAAAGGGGTTTGTTGAAGAGCAGCACACATGTATGCCACATACTCCGTGACACAAGTTGGTCCAATGGTTGGTTTCAAACCCTGTTCCCTCAGCACATACGGCAGACCAACGCACTACCCATCGGACCACAGACTCCCCATATGGCAGTGACCCAGGTAGGCTGAAAATGCTTAGATAAAAACGCGCAAACATAGATAGATAAGCCCCCGGAAAGTGCATGAAGTACCCAAAGAATGTTAACGCAATAAACATTTCTTAACTAGGCCATTGATAGTGTGTTATTGAATCAAGGTGTAGGCATGAAAACTTAGCTGTTAGGCGGCAGTGAGCAACACTGCCAAATATGCCTCAGTAAAATCGATTAGCCCCTTCCATGCCACGCTATATATGATCTCGAATTCTGACCAAAAATGGCCACATTATTTTTAAAGACCCTGGTTGGCAACATCTTTTACTTCCCCCAGCAGAATAAGCTCGCTCTTGCTGGCGCTGTTCCACAGATTGTGTGCTGCTATCTACCAGAACCTCGACAAACCACTGGGACAAAACCAGCTCGTCCTTGGCCGTTTTTATCAAAAATGCGTTGATGAACTGACTCAGAGATTCGTGGCACAGAAAGAGTTAATATGTAATCAGCCTGAGTATTCTAGCCATGTTTTGAAAATTATCAGATGTATACGTAAAGTCAAACCATTTATGAAAACAGCCTGGCAGTATATTATCCTTTAAGCTATAAATTATATTTAAATTTGGCACAGCAATTAAGTTGCACAAGATGGCGCATGACACACTGTAGGAAGGATACTGCTGCTATGCTATCCCTAATGAAGGATCAACTGACATCTCCCTCAGTGGGCTTTAAAAAGACCCCCATCCCATGATCCGAGGCCCTTGTCGTGAACACACTGCTCGCGGGAGTGAACCGCCAACACCTCGGAAGTGGCGGGGGAAACAAGTCAAAGTGATATGGTGCCACCAGTGCCGAAGGAATAGTACAATTCCCGTGACCATGCCAGAAAAGACAAATCTCATATAACAGGGCTTGCAAAAGGGCGTTCCTTATAGAGGTTCGCAACCAATTTTTGTGGTACGCATATTTTAGAGCGCAGCCCTCGCCACACGGCGCGGGCGGCGGCCTAACCGAGTGAATGAGCACAGTGAAAGATGAAAGTGAATGCGGACCACAGCGGGGGATGAAAGATGCGAGGAGGAAAGTGGAACCATGAGGTGGAAAGGGAAGGATGGTATGGGGAAAGCATGAGAAGAAAACCGTAGTGCGACGACAATGGCTATGAGATGATGCAGAGTAGCACGCATCATCAGGGAGGTCTGGCGACGGCTGCTGCTGTGAATCACGCCCATGCGTCACTCACACGCTGGCTCTCGCAATCTCCAGATTAGTGAACCAGTCGCGCCACACTTCGCTCCGTTTGCAACGTGCCATACAAGACAGATTGTCCGCGCCAGCCAATATATTGCAAAATGAAAACGCTTTTAGATCTGCGCTCAAAATTTTCAGGATTGAGTATCATAATCATCAGTGAATTTTTTAGTGAAATGAAAAGCTTACCAGTCAGAGTAGCCGATCATACATTGGTAACGACAAAAACACTGGGGAACATATTTTTTATCAGAATTTTTTAGTGTAATGAGGATGAACTTGCACGCCAGAAACATGCTGGAAATAGTGATAAGTGAGCACGATAGCAAATGCATGCTGGCATTGGTGGGAAGTGATAGGATGTGCCAGCACAGTCGAACACCTTTATAAAAAAGTGCTTGGGGCTTCTGAAATCATTCGTTATACAGGTCACTTCATTATATAGGTTGCACCACGCACAACTTCCAATAGAACCGGGACCGAATTATTTCTTCGTTATAGAGGCACTCGACTGCAGTGCTATTGATGTAGTGCTGGGACCCATTTACAGCATAATTAGTTCGTGGCATTTTGCATCTCACAGGCAGACCACGGAACTCGTGGTATGCACTCGTAAACTCGAACACATACAAAAGCACTCATGTGCGCTGCCATGCAGTGAGAGATGCCACAGCTCTGTCGTTCCACTCCATGCTGCGAAGGCATGCAGTGCCGCTCATTAGTGTGAACTTTTAGTTCATAATATGCATAGAATAAAGTGAAAACGTCTATGTAATTTAAAGACTGTGATAGTAATTAAACAATAAGTATGGTGCACTTAATAACAGCCGACTTCCGTGCAATAATCATATTGCCCAGTCAAAAAAAGCAATTGGCTCCAATTGGGAAATTTCCAATTGATACCAATTGGGAAATTTTCAATTGTAAATTAGTACATAACTGGCCAAATTGAACCAACTGGAACGTGACCAATTGGTTTTTGTTGGATTGACCAATTGTACCCAATGGGTGCCAATTGGTTTGAAACAAATTGGTTAGAATGGCCAATTGCACCAGTGGGCAATACCAATACACATATATACCCCACAAAGCTAACCTAAATAGGATTCCAGCTGTCTGAAACAGGTTTGGTATAGCCTTAGTACTGCATGCATATATAGCTATAACTCATACCAATTTCCTTGAATGGCTTGATAAACTGAAAGTATGATTTCCCAGTTGGTTACATTCTAGTTAGTTTATTCGATCCTATTGGTTGTCCAATTAGACTCAGTTGGGAATGTAAGACGGCCTAGCTGGTTCAAACTGGCAAGTCCAATTGGACTCAATTGATTTCATCCCTGACTCAATCATAACCAATTGGAGGTAAGGCTTTCCCAATGGGGCCAGTTGATTCCAATCGGCAAGTCCAATCGGACTTAATTGGTTTCACTTTGACTCAAGCGTAACCAGTTGGAACTAGGCATTTTCCAATCTGTTCCAATTGGGTCCAGTTCATTTCAATTGGCAACTCCAATAGGTTTCTCCTCTGATCCAATTGTAACCTTTTGGAAGTAAGCGTTTTCCAATTGGTTCCTATTTGTCCCAGTTAATTCCTATTGGAAAAACTAATTGGAGTCAATTGTTTTTGTTTCTTTTTACTGGGCAATTTCACCTGTTTCATGAACTTGTTTGTATAAACTTCACGAAGCAAGGAGCATCCCTCTTGCATCCTTTCACCAGCAAAATACTGACACGTGCATTTATTTATCCTTTTTCCGGGGAATGCATTTCACCCGCTTAGAACTTAGTGTTATCACTCAGTGCAGGACGTGCCAGCATTATTTAGAACTTACTCGAATGTTATTGTTGATTCTATCTGTTCTGTATGCTCTCACCGCACCTTGTTTAATCAGGTAGTATACACAACATGAATTGTGTAGTACTTTCTGCGATTATGCGATTAGCGATTATGCTGGAACCTTCGACGAGTCATGTATAAAAGCCGATGTGCTTGACCCGCAGATCAGATTTCGGCCTGACTGCGCTCGCTGCTATCATTGTGCTTCGAGTGTCACTTGTTTTTGTGGGCACAGGTTCGCCCAATGTGCTACTGTGCTCTTCGCCGTCACTACAACCTGAGCATACTTGCAACGGAAGGTACAGAGACTGATGGGCTCTGCATTTTCACAAACACAATAAATTTTTCATAGAACTTGAAGCAACGTTCGTAAAATCGTAATACGGGCCCAAATTCGTAAACATCACGAAAAATTTGGGAGACTTGGCAGGTATGCTAGCGTGGTAAATAAAAAAATCCTTTTTTTTATTTTCTGGTTGGCTTGCATTTAAAGAAAGTTCATTTTTGGACCTTCCAAGTTCTGTATTGCAGCTCAGGTCAGAGTAAATGCAGTAGAAGCCAGCACAATAATACGACTTGCATCCATAAAAATTTTTCTTTTTGCATCCAAAGAAACATGTTTTATAGACTGCTGATGTGTTCTCTCACTCCATGCATTTTGGTGGCCCACAATTATAAAGCATCAATCTTTAGGTGTCTTAACTTAGCGTCATTTCTATGTATGCTGTTTAATGCCAGTTTGCCATGTATTGTATGCCCAGTTTGAGGATGTACTTCTTGTTCTTAACCTTTCAACATTGAGCAGAATTCTTGCTTATGTTGATCTTCAATGCACTGAGCCAATCATTGTTGTTTTGAAACTAGTGGCTGCTTATTATTTTTTGTGCAAGCATTGCACTTTGTAACCAGGTTAACAGGTGTATCCAACAGTGAATTACAGAGACGATGCAGTTTAACTCTTTTGTGTGTGCTGCTTGATTTCAGGACTGGGCTGTCATAAAGAATATGTGGAATGAGGATGACCCCAGAAACCTTGACAAGGCAAAGAACAGAGTTCAGAGCACCCTAGGGCGCATGGAATATGTGAAAAAAGTGGAAAGCAATGACGCCAACTACTGGTGCTTCAGAATTGAAAACCAGCAGCGTGAGTTTTCAGATTTACTAAATTTTATGGTGGTTGGGGGTGTTGGAAACAAAAGGAACTGCATGCTGTGGTGAAATGAGGTCTTTACTCCGAACAAACAAAGCAGCTGCAGAGTCAGGAAATTAAATGGAATTTGTGCAAAAGTGAACACAAAAATGGAAAAAAAAAAGAAAAGTGCCGCAGCATCGGGAAACAAATAAATCAAACCAACATACAGGTTAATTGATAAATATGAACTCTTTATTAGCTAGTTTGTGGACAATATAAGTTGTGGTACTTTTTCACACTAGTGAAAAAATTTCATGGTCACTCAGCCAAGAATAGTGGTGTGATGTAACACATGCAACACCATACTATTAAAAGAAAAAAATGAAAAATAAACATAGCAAAGGTAGCTAAATGTGGCAGTTAGTCTAATCTTCCATGTAGTATTCTAATGCTTGTACCTTTAGCGTGTGCTAAAGCAGCTACCTAAACAGCTTTAAGCACTGCCCTGAAGCGTGGAGAAGCGCAGGGTAGCATATATGCAAGCAGATAATGTGGACAACTTGTGCGAAACTGTGGATGCAGGTGTGACTCCTGCTGTGAAATACCGGTTACATTACTGAGGGGAAATGAAAGCCAGTACAGATCGAAATGCCAAGGGGCACCACCTAACGTTGCCCGCGGCGGCGGCCCAGTGCTGTGTCATTGTGCTGCTGAGTTCAAGTATGGGGGTTCAGTGGTGGCCATGGCGGCCGCATTTTATTGGGGGCAAAATGCAAAAATGCTCGTGTGCATAGATTTAGATAAGCGTTAACCCTGTAACTGGATAATTGTTAACCGAAAAATGACTACGCCTTGGCGAGACACTTCCCAGTTAAGGGGTTGAAGAAACCCCCAGGTGGCAGAAATGAGCCTGAAATCTACACTACGGCGTGCCTCATAAATCAGGTCATGGTTCCGGCATGCAAAACTACAGAAGTTAACCACCCAACTTTTTTCATGAATGCATGTTTTAACCACTATAGAGCACATATGCTTTCTAAATATTGTGCTTGTAACTGGAGGTTTTGTGAGTTTTGCATTGATTGTATTATGCAAGCAATAAAAGAGCAATAAGCACTGCAATGATTGCAAAAAAAATTTATAGTTATGTGTTACTGTGATGCATTAAGCCCATAGGGTATGTGCTGCTTCTCTGTGGAACTGTGGTAGATAAGACATGAGATCAACGTTTTAAACATCGCTGTCATCGCATGCCATGCTTGAGTGGAGAAGTAAATGAAGGAGAGTTCTGCAGTGCCAATGCAAGGCCATCGCTAAATGCTGACTGTCTGTTCCAAAAACTTTCATCGCTTGGTGGCATCTTTGGCTTCGCTTGGTGACATCTTTGGCTTAACAGCATGAAAACAAAAAGTTGGTATAAATAAAAACAGCAAACCATCACTGTAGTATATCAGTTTCAAATTTTGTTTGCCCTTACACGCTGCCAGTGGGCCCCAGTGTTGCTACCTGTATATATACATACCTCCGAATAAAAAGGGGGTCTTGTTCCATTGCGGCCGTGACCATCTTAGTGGTTCCTTGGAGGCATCCGCCAAAGTACAACAATCACTAATAATGCATTGCTCTTAGCACAGAGATGGAGATGAGACTTGCTTTCTTGATGTTAGGATGAAGAGCAAGTAGAAGGGAAAAATTCGTGTTGGTGCAGGAGATCTGGGTGCGGCCATGTTATATGCACATTCACCGTCGCGGCAGTCCTTCAATTAATGCTAGCCACAGGTCACTGCTCATAGTCCACAGATGCTCATTTCATGCTTATGTTTTTCTTTGCGTTCCCAGCTCGAATTAGTATCACGTACTGCATTATCTGCAATTTCCAACTTCGTTTTATTCTGAATAATTTTTGATCCCCTAGGACTTTGATAACAATTAAGGTACACTCAGTGGCGTAGCCAGAAATTTTGTTCGGGGGGGGGGGGCTGAGGTTGCAGCGTGGCCTCCTCCTTATAGAGTTTGTCGAGGGATCAAATACATGAATAATAATTGCATTGCCAATGCCATTGTATATTAGATGCTGCAAACGAATTATTGAACGCTACGCACTGTCAAGTAAAATATGTATTTTTTCATAAAAGAACATACTCGTATGTCCTAAAAATTCTGGCAGAAATAACTGATATCAATGCGGCCGCGTTTTTTTTTTTGTCTATTTAATAAGGAAAGAAAATATCACAGGGACATTAGAACTATATGTGTTCGAAACCGAGAAAGCAGTGTATACAGCTGATATGAAGAACGTAAAGGCCATCTAATGAATAAGTTGAGGACAAATATTTTGATGAATCTTCGTCATTCAAGAACCTTGTTTACATTTTTGCACATATGCAACGGCCAGGAAAAAACCTCAATGAGGCTGCCCCTCGTTGCAATAGATTGCGCAGGAGCAGCTGTTACCGGTCGTAAACTTGCGCACAGTAAACTTTGCGCACAGAAAGACAGATGATCTAGGCAAGAACAAAAACTATGATCGCAGACATCGTGATATGTACTCGGGCCATGCAGCGGTCGCGACAGCACCATACAGGTAGAATAATAGAGGAATAATGCAGAAATCAGTACGGAAATGTGTAATTTAACTGCCTGCACAGCGGCAACAATTATTCTGCGCCCAAAATTAAAGGAGGGTTTTGCTTCTTTTCAAAAAAAAAAAAAGAAATAAAAGCAGGTAGCTAAAAAGGAAAGAAAAGGACAAACGAAAGCCACAGATGATGCGGCAATTGACTACCCAATATCCGAGTGTATTTTTGGCAAACGCATCGTGGGCCGGGCTTTCAATGAGCAAGGTCGGTAAAAATTGGTTATTGATGTCCTCGTAATTTTCGTATTCGCATGATAATTTTGATCATGATGCTAACTGCTAGAATAAACGGCTAAAATTTCTGCAGTTTTAAAAGCTAACGAACAGTCATACGTTTTCATAATTACGAGCTTATGTACCTGAAGGAATAGAGCTTTTTACTTGCATTGATTTTTGCTGCTTCGCTATCTAAAGGACAAACTACTCTAGGCGGGGAAGTTGAGCGAAGCGGTCAATGACTTCGGACACGTTGATGCCGACGTCTCTGTGGGTGTATAGAAGCACCAGTCTAACCATACGTTCCACAGACATTGTAGAGCGCAAGTAGTTTTTTAGTAAACTCTTGTAAAAAAATATTCTCTGCGCGCTGGCAGTGGTCACTGGAAGGGTGACTAGAATCTGGAACAGTTTGTACACATTTACATAGAACCTGCAGTCGCAATGAGTGATGGGCATCTATTCCGGTGCTAAAACCTAAAACACTCCCTCGATGTCGTTGGCATCCTTTAGGTACTTTGCACAAAAAGTAGGCTGTTCGATTCCGGCGATGTCCGTCGTTTCGTCAGCAAGTACGGAGAAGCAGCCTGCTTATGCAACTAGACTTTTTTTGATAATTTCGCCACAGATTTCTATAATTTGGTTTTGTGCATCTGGGCTTAAATACGAGGCATTACTGGGGCAACTTTCCAAATGGTTCTTCAGATATGTATCTCCACACTCAGCTCGCATGCGAATAAGCGCTCTGAAAATACCTGTATTTTCAGGGGGGCCTATGCTTGAATCCATAGGGCCACTGTCCCTGTGGCCAACGAGAGCCAGACCTTGTAGCCCGCAAAAAGAATTTCCTCAATAATAGGCCATTTCCTAGCTTTCTCCTGTTTTCTCAAATTTTACTTTGCCTGCCCTGGTCCAGCTGATCGATCACATTGGGCATGCGTCCTGAAAATGTTTGGAGAAAATTATCAGCTGCTAGCTCACAGTCACGGTAACATTTAGTATTTTCGTGTGTGTGGAAGATTGCGAGCGCGTGCTTTCATTTCTGGAAAGGCTTGGACACGAGGGCTCCAGTGCACGCATGTTGGTCCAAGTTTATAACAGCATTAACCCCATAAAGTTCCAGAATTGAAAATCTTTTGAAGCACGCCTTTGGAAATGTCAGTGCACCTTTCGCGTCAAAAGTTTATGAGAACTTTACACCCATAAAATTTCGGAATTGAAATCCTTGCGCTCCGTAGATTCCGCGGCCGCTGCGAGATGCCGCAACGCGCCTGCTCGCTATCGAAAAGCCCTTGAAAGTTTGTGCTCGGATGGGGCTCCTTGCGTTACGTGACCCCAGGTACCACGAAATCCACCACAGGTGCCACGAAATCCAGCCCGAGTTGGCAATGTTCGTGCCGAAATGTCTTTCGAGCGTGAAAAAGACATTGTAGACAGAATGCAGAATGATTGAACATAGCTCGCCTACACGAACATGTCGCAGCCTATGAAACTAGGACACCTGAACAATGGAACATTCCTCACTCAAGAACGAATTATGGTCAACAAATGCTTCGACATACGTACACTTCCGACTTTACTCAATAACCTCGCCTTACGAGAAAGACCTTCTGTCATTATGCAGCCTGCACAACTACTTTCAGTCAAACTAATCCTTGTTGTTTAATGAGTTTGTTCATATGCAATACTGTATGACTTCCCCCCCCCCCCCCCCCCCCCCCCCCTTTATTTGCTTTAGTTTATGCTGCACTGAATATAGTGCTATGTTATGTTTTTTTCCTATTTTCGTATAATAAGACTTTCTTTATGTAATCTATAATGCTCATGTATAAATTAAATATTTCTTTGTTAATGCAGACTACTTGTTTTTCTAATTGTTAAAGTGTATTACTACCTGTCTCGTATACACATTTTCTTTAATTGACACCTTCCCATCTGTTTACTCACATGTGAGCGCCCGACGCCCTCTGTTGCCTTTGATGGGTTTTTGGGCTGGTCAAGTTGCCTGCGTGCAACTTTTTATTCAGAACCCCACCATGTCATTCTTTTCATGGGAAGTAAATTATTATTATTATTATTATTATTATTATTATTATTATTATTATTATTCCCGGCATCTGTGGTAGTTTTGGTCGGCGGTGCATGCCGGCACGAAAAAATTTGGGGGGGGGGCTGAAGCCCCATCAGCCCCCCCCCCCCCTGGCTACGCGCCTGGTTACACTGTATTGGCTCCGACTCTGGGCTCCTGGTTTGCACATCTACTAATATTATGGAGCTCCATCGTTGCAAGCTTCACCTGTGACTATAACTTTGAGCACGTGACATATAGTCCCAAGTACCCCCTTGTCAAAAAAGCAATTGACTCCAATTGGAAAATTTTCAATTGGTACCAATTGCAAAATTTCCAATTGTAAATTAGTACATAACTGGACCAATTGAACCAACTGGAATGTGACCAATTGGTTTTTGTTGGAGTGACCAATTGTACCCAATGGGGGCCAATTGGTTAGAATGACCAATTGCACTAATGGGCAATACTAATACACATTTATACCCCACAAAGCAAACCTAAATAGGATTCCAGCTGTCAGAAACAGGTTTGCTATAGCCTTAGTACTGCATGCATATATAGCTATAACTCATACCAATTTCCTTGAATGGGTTCATAAATTGAAAGTATGATTTCCCAGTTGGTTACATTCTAGCTGGTTTATTCCTATTGGTAGTCCAATTAGACTCGGTTGGGAATGTAAGGTGGGCCTAGCTAGTTCAAACTGGCAAGTCCAATTGGATTCAATTGGTTGCATCCTTGACTCAATCGTAACCAACTGGAGGTAAGGATTTCCCATTGGGCCCAGTTCATTCGAAATTGCAAGTCCAATCGGACTCAATTGGTTTCACTTTGACTCAATCGTAACCATGTTGGAACTAGGGATTTCCCAATTGCTTCCAATCATTTCAATTGGCAACTCCAATTGCATTTTCCACTGACCTAATCGTAACCGGTTGGAAGTAAGGATTTTACAATTGGTTTCTATTGTCCCAGTTGATTCCTATCGGAAAAAGAAATTGGAGTGAATTGTTTTTTTTTTTTTTTTGACTGGGTAGTCTTGTGTGGCAGCAGTGCTGGCGTACCCTGAGGTACACACCACGTGTGCATCAAACAGGGCACCCTTTAGCTGCTTATGGAGCTGTACATGCTATGTTGCAAATTACTTTATTAGGGGCCGCTGTGCACAGCTTGTGTATAATCCTATACTAATAACATATTGCAAAAGTGCAACATGATGAACTTGCTGTGCGCATGCTAATGAAAGATACAAACTGCTGTGCAGCTGTAAAAGCTGGTGAAAAATTTTTGTTCATGCAGTTCTGGATGACACAAAACGCAGATTGCGTCTGAAGCAGCAAATGAAAGATGGAATTTCACATAATGTGAAGTACTGTCCCATCCACAAAACGGACTATGCACCCTGCTGCTGCGAGTGCTCTTCATTAAGGACGCCACCTGTGGCCGTATTTCCTGACCAGGAAGAAGGAGATGTTACACATTTCCGCGACGAGTTTGAGCTCTTCTCTACACAGGTAATTAGTGTTTGGTAATGGTTCAGAGAACTGTTTTTCTGTATGGTTCATAGAATATGCAGGGTGTTTCTCTTTCATACAATACAAATGTTTTAGGAAAAGGGTATGAACATGCAGCCAATGGCATTTTTGCAGAAGAGTTGTAAGGCAAGGTGGAAATACATTGTAGCACCTAAGCTGATGACACAAGCACCCGATTGCTAGTGGACATGGCGAAAGTCCCAGTACGTCGCCTCGGGGATCTTTCATCGCACCGCGGGCAGCTGCAAAAATGTTTACTTTCCCAAGCATCCAGGGATGTCCGTCGGACGTCCATGGATATCCCTTTCTGATATAACGGTCCTCCGATGGACGTCCGCAAATCTCCAACAGACGTATCGGACGTCCGATGGATATCCAGAAAAAAAAGAAATTTGTACATCCATACGACGTCCAAAATGGGATCCTGTGGCGGAAGTATTTCGGATGATATATGTGTGTCATGTATATGTGTATGTGTGTGTGACAACTAAATGAAGTCTCATGTGATTATCATACTTATTTTACTTTTTCGTACTGTCAAACCCTAGGAGGATTCATTTAGGTACATGCTATAGAATAAAGAAAAAAAACTCACAAGCAAGAATAAACGTGTGGCGGAAACCACAAAAAGATAGTGCAATGCGTAGTGGAAGTGTAAGCATCAAGGCTAATCTAATTTAGTAAGGTATGAGAATGGGCTAGACAAAGGACAGCAAAAAAGGTGGGACGAAGACAAACACTGTCTTCGTCCCACCTTCTTTGTCGTTCTTTGTCTCGTTTTGCACTGAATAAACAGGATTACTTAATGCAGACATAAACAAGTCTACACAGAATAATGTGAGATATCATTCAAACACAGTTATGTACAACGTGTCAGAAATAGAACGCATTTTCATGGATATGTAAAACAAAATGTGGCGCACCTGCAAATTCATCGGGATGGGAAGTTTCAACACAGAAAGCCCAGCCACTTCTGCTAGTTCGAGGAATTTATGTATTGTTTACCAATTAAAATTTATTATTTGTCTACAAGGAGCATTTTTTTTTCACTCAGCAGCTTGGAAAGAAAAACATTACATGCATGACCCTTGGAACATTGAACTTTTCCTGCTTTGGCTAGAAGAATGATATATCGGGAGAGCCATTACACATAGCCATAATTATATGCGTAAATGTCCACCACAAAGAATTTTTATAACAGTATAGCCAGTACTTGCACTTAACGACAGCATAATAGTAAATGGCTTTGAAGTCTTTAAACATAAAAACATTTAATTTAATGCTGTAAGGATCTTTAATACCCGCTGCGCTAGTGAGTGGCTACAGCTTATTGCTGCCAACCGAGGTCGGGGTTTGCGTCATGCTACAAGCCGCATTAAATTCTGATGCTGCCTCTGTACTATGGCAAACATCGCAAGACACACTAGCATTTGCACGGATAGGACGACAACACATGTTAACGCATGTATGCAACGTAGATGTACATGCACCACTGCAGCCAGTAGCGCACCCAGGATCTCTGCCAGGGGGGGGTTGACAGTTTGCCAATACCATCTAAACAGCACTAATTTCGATTTTTTCACGGGAAATTGTCAAAAAAATGCGCTTTTTGCGAGTGTGCAGACGATTGCGCGTCTTACATCTTAGTTGCAGTACTCAAATGCGCAAGGAAAGAAAAGGGGTTAAACAAAAGGGGGGGTTAGGTCGGCCTCAGGGAGGGGGGTTACAACCCCCGAATCCCCCCCCGTCGGTGCGCCACTGACTGCAGCATTCTGGATTTGCCATTTTTCCGGCTATTGACTACTAGCTGCAAGCGCAAGAACGGAGATCTGAAGTCTTTCGCGTGTATGGCTTTCCCCTTACTTTAGGGCTTGATGGCACCTGTGAACAAAACACGTACAGATACTCCAATATCTCAAATAGAGATAGATGTAGCTGTCACATCTCAATAGCTGAGCAGGTGACTTCGGGCAGGCTGTGAAGATGGCAAACGAACCGACACTGCACCGGTGCATTGCCGCCATTCAAATGATGGGATTATAACTGTAATTTGGGTTGGATCGTGCAACTGTTGTCGACGATCCACTGTCGTCGAACAGCATGCGTTGCCAAGGTTTTCAAACAAATCAAAATTAAGCAGTGAAATAACTACCTGTTTTGGGAATAAGTGGCGTCTAAAAACCGAACGTCTATGACTTGATCCCAGTTCTGAAATTGCTTACGTTGAATTCAAATAGCAATATTATATCAAAAGCATAGCCTTAGAGATTGTCTACCAGTACGTGGTGTTTATGGTGTATTGTTATGTAGGCCAGTGAAAGCATAGCCTTTGAAGTCTGTTATGCTTCATGCTGCAGTGGTTTGCTCAAATAATAAAATCTGTGCATAACTGTAGTCTTTTAAGTTCCAAGGATGCCTCAGCTACTCGTTTTGCCTTGCAAAAATAACTCTGATTATGAGTGCAGAAACATGAAAATGTAAAAAGAATTACGAACCTTTACAATTTCAAACTATATTCTTTTCGCATTAGGACATTGATCGATGTCCTAACTTAAGTCCTAGGCATGCCCATTTATGTACAGCCAGGGGACGTCCAAAACAGGATATCCCCCGGACATCTCGATGGAATGTTCTCTGGACATCCGAACAGGATATGGACATCTCTTGTACGTCCTATGGACGTCCGTGATGGATATTTAAAAAGATGGACGTTTGGACTGGTGGCGGACGTCCCACGGATATCCGTGGTTGCTTGGGTTTGTCAGCTTGTGCACCAGTAAAATTCCCTGGTTCGATCCTGGGCTTTGGCACCACTTGAAATGTCGCTGCACAATGAGGATTAGACCCGGACCCGGATGTCTACCTGATTTGTCATCTTGCAGCAACTGAGCGAGCCAGCGCCTGTGGCTGCTGATAATGCTCGGCACACCTTCTCCTTCTTTATTTGCAACCTTTCGTGATGCATCTACTCATCTATTTCAAACGTAAAATTTTGCGCAAAGGCTTCTCCATATCTACACTATAGTGCAACAAGGCTTTCTATCTGGCCTAAAATTTTGTCGCAGTTGCCCTTTTACATAAGTTTGAGGTGACTTAACGAAAGTTGTTTAACTTCTTATTTATTGAAACCTTGAGAGAAGTTCATGTGGCAAATATATTTAACGCGAGTTTATTGGGAAGACTAATTTACAAAATTTGTTAATTAACATTTTACTAAAACCTTAAGGGCGCTTTAATTATTTGGCATTATATGGCGTTACTTTCACTGTTGTGTCGTAGATTTTCACCAGTTTCAGTTTCATTATCGCAGTTAGCAGCCACATAGCGCTTCTATTGGCCTACCTCTGTGATGCGTTGTGAAGTTTTGTTACTTCACATTACTTTATATAATCCTTGATCATGTGTAACAAAATGTTGGTTTCCCACACTTCATCTGTATCCGCTTTTCTCTGCTTCATTTTGCCTGTGGTATTCTTTGTTTGGCCGTTCGTGTCTCCCACCAGCTGTGTCAGTGACACTACTGACATGTTAATCCACATTCTTCCTTAATCTTGAAAATTGTTCCTAATTTGATATATTGATCGCTGAAACTGAGCACGCTAGGAGGGCCGGAAAAACAGCTTCACTATCACATCAGACAAAAACACCCTGTATCAAAATGCATGACAAAGTTTGAATGATGATGGTACATCATGCCACACCAGTAACCCCAAACGTTACACGCCTTGCCTTTGTGGTTCACTCGTACCCGTGAGATAAAGTGCCATTCTGATGCAAGCATCTGCTGTGACGTGCTGTCATGCAAACTTTGTCATGCACTTTTTCACAGAGCATTTCCATCTGACATAACAGCAGGGCTGCTTTTTTTGGCACTTCCAGCACGCTCAGTTTTGACAATGCCTGGATTGAGCATTAAAATTCAAAGAAGAATATCTCGAATTAAGTGTTATTTTCAACATTTTAAATAAATGTAAGTGCCTTCAAGTGCAACTGCTTCCATATAAACAAGTGCTCCCAAGGTGTTAATAAGAAGTTAAGTACTAATTTTGGTTAACCCTTTAGCCGTTTCTTTAGATCAAGAAATTTCTTACCCAAAATGCTTTTTTTTTGTTTTTTTGTTGCTGATTGTGAATATTCTTGTTATAAAAAGCAGGTCTTTAAGGCTTAAAGAAGTTACTAACTTGTAGATTAAAAATATGTTGCCTACTGAACTTTATTGTAAGCCATAGTATAACACGCAAGTACCTTCTAATCAATCGAAATTGTGGAAGGAATATATACAGTGATTTTTCATTTTCCTCCTATAAGGTGCGCATGCTAACAGTGCTATATTTTACTAAGGCAGCTTTGGCAGCGTGTAGTACAGCTCAAAACAATAAATTACAGAGTGGCATTCTGATCGTATTCATCAACTGTGAGCTTTCGGTTAACTTCTTACAGGGTACAGCCAAAAAAAGAGAGCCATGGAGGCTATGACAGAACTCTGTTCACATAAATTTTAGTCCACTAATGCAGCTAGGTGACATTGTGCGCTCAGCTTTCCTATTTGTCTTCCTCGCCTGAAGAGTTGCTGATCGCTTGTATTCGTCTGATGAAACAATGTACACCTCAGTATAGGACGCGTCATTGTTGAAAGAACATGAAGAAATGCCTTTTTCTTTTTTTGGAAGACAAGCCAGCGATATATGCACCCCCTCTGCCGTACGCCATTTTAAAAACTCCAGCCATGCGCCAGTCGCATTGTAGTGGTAGAAGGAAAAAGATATCACTGGGCACCAGTGTTGTGGAGTTACCACTCCGGAATTGGAATGACTCTGAAATCATTACACATTTTCGTGACCCCATTATGGAATGGGAGTGGAAAGGCGACAACGCTTGGAGGAATTGAGCGGGAATGGAATGAGGTATTTTTCCGAAAATAGGGCGCTTTTTTGTCTACACGCTGTTCTTTGCCAAAATATGCCGAAGAACCAACCAGCCCGCGTTTGAACAAGAAGTCAGAGCCTCAAATTTAACAATAAAGCAGTATTTTTAAAATGGCTTGGCTGATTACAAGTACAGTACATTTAGAAGCAACGTGCCTACCACAATTCTGTCCTTATAGAATTAGTTGCTGAGAAGTTTGTCTCGATTCTTCGCGTATCCGCGGCTCTATACTGTTGGTATCCGTCATGCGGAACTACGATGGCGGCATACCCCACCCCCCTTACACCTTGTGATTTTTATTACCTTGTCAGCGCATTCAACCCCCCCCCCCCCCCCCTTTTAACTCTCCTCCCCTTCACTTCTTTGTTTTTGCTTCTGCCGCCGTCGGCGACTCGGACGCATATTAGAAAAAGCGCTTCTCTATAAGTTGTGATGCGTAGACACTGGCGCGATGCTTGTGTTCAATGCAAGCTTTCGCATACCAGCTTGCGCGCCATCTCACCTCATACTCCTCCACCCCCCGCCCCCCCAACCTTTTTACAATACTGTTCCCCCCGTCTAGACAACAGCCAACTTTGCCCGAAACCCTGTCGACAAAGGTCTGCAGGTCAGCGCAGCACACAATCGTCCACGATGAACTGTGCGCCCTCTCCCTCCATACTGAGAGAGAATAAACTTATGAAAGCATTGGTTCGGCAAGCCAGCCGTAGCAGGAGAGCCCACATAAGTGCGGCCACAGCGGCGCCTCCCGCACCCCGCCGCAACGATTCGCGCCGAACAAAACCCATGTTTACTCTGTTCTAGGGGGGGGGGGGAGGAGGCAGGCCCTCCCCTCTCGCCGCGCTGGCCCCTGTTGGCGGGAGGGGAGGTTCATTTAGTAGTTCGCTAATACTGTGAATGCTAGACAATGTTTCGATGCATCCCCCTTGGCTTTCTGTGCTACCACCCCCCACCCACCTTTCCAGCCTTCTATTTCAAATAAAAAACGCTTCCATAACGCACTGCCACACGGCTCCTGTGCCCAGCGGCTCACGCACGCAGTAAGTTCGCCAACATGGCACATTGGATACAATCTTTTGAAGTTACCCATGAAGAAAACAAACAATTAAGCTGCACGCTGCAAGCTTTGCTCCAAAACCATACATGCTAGTCGAAGTTTCATCTAATTTGATTCGGCACCTAAAAAGAAAGCACGAACATGAGTACATGCAACAAGAGAAAGGGCTGGCAAGCCAGCCGAAGATAATGTCGGCCTTCATCGCTGGGTGCAGCTCTTTGCCTTTTCATCGAAAGGCTGCTCTTGATGACACCATAATATAAGGTCTCCATAAACACTACTTTTCTCAGCATAAAAATACGCTATGTCATCATTT
This sequence comes from Dermacentor silvarum, assembly GCF_013339745.2. Classification (NCBI taxonomy): domain Eukaryota; kingdom Metazoa; phylum Arthropoda; class Arachnida; order Ixodida; family Ixodidae; genus Dermacentor; species Dermacentor silvarum. Next base: position 72,214,372 of record NC_051154.1, on the reverse strand, counting down.
TAGCATTAACACATTTCTGTTTAATCAATATAGTCGAACCCGGGTATATCGAACTCTCCAAAAAACGCTTATTAGTTCGATATATGGCATAATTCGATATAGGCCCGCTATAGGATTTGATGACGCAAAGGCACATACCAATAAGAAAAGTACTTTATTAATATGGTGGCTTACTTGCGTGCCCTACTTTGGAACAAAATAGTCCTGGATTTTCTTCTGTTTCAACGACTTCGCTGCCTGCGACAGCACGCACGCCTCCACGTTGTCCAACGAGTCGGAGCAGCTGAGGCCGCAACCTTCTATATTCACGCAATGACTGCCTTGATGTCTGCCTTGTTCTTCAGTTTCGCGGCGAACGGCAAATTCTGCCTCTTTGCACAAGCCATGACGACAGTGCGCCAAGAAAGTTCACAGAGCGCCAACACCAGCAGCACGGACCACGCTGAATGAGGACTCGAGGAAAAGAGGCAGCAGCAGGCACACAAGCATAAAGAAAGAAAAAATGGCGCTCACTTGTACCGCCTCCGCGCCTCGGAGAAAGCACGACGGCCTCTGATTGGCTGTAAGCGCTGCTAGCAGGCCAGGATCATTTTTTGCTGTGGTTCGCCCGTGCACAGCCGGGTCTAAACCACTTTTTCCAGGGTCGCGCCGGCAGTTTTCCCCGCCACCGCAAGGGAAAGCCAACTTGTTGGGGCACTTTTGAGGCACATGGAGTTTGATAATCGGTTCTCGTTGCTATTTTCGTTCGATGTAACAGTAACTTTTGCTATATATTCTCAATGTAAATTTACCGTGTTTATAAATTGTTCAATATACGTGATAATTTGATATAAACAGTTCCGATATAGTCGGGCTCCAGTGTATTAAAACATCACAAGCTGTTAAAACATGTTGACCATGCAAATACTATAGGTAGCGGGAGAACTGCCCCTATGGTAATTAGTAGGGTGGTTGTACTGTACCAGGTATGTCACCAAGCTACTTTCCCTCGACCTTGGTAACATGTTTTGCGCATTTTTGCAGTTCTTAATGCGTCTGATGACATCAGCTTTATGGTGCGTTCATGGGTAACTCGATAAAACTATCTAGATGTCTGTCCTACGTTAAGGAATTACAGAAATGGAATTGAACTGCCTGGGCATTCCCGGAGTGGGAATGGGCTAAGTTTTTTCATTTCAAGGAATTGAAAGGAATGGAATTGCGGAAAGCGCTAATTCCCCAGAATGGAATGGAATGGGGGCACCCCTTCCGCAACACTGCTGGGCGCATACAGCCATCTCCTGACCACAATGCCAATTAAGCCACGAACAAGAGTCTCTTGTCTGAAACACTCAAGGGGTGAACGAATACAAGGACTACCCAGTGAACCATTAATGTACCATAGATGTCCATAGAACATCATGTTTGAGACATTGCACACATCCTATAGATATCTATATTTCTCCAAACAACGTTACAAATACGTACCATGGATAATCTAAGTCCCATCAAGATCACGTTGCTCTAACGTTGAAAGGATGTCGCAGCTGGACATAAGTAACCTCTAATAGATGTTCTTTTTGGGGACGCAGGAGGTCCATAGAACATCTAGTGGATCTTTCCTGCTGACGCTATAATGAGCTGTATACCTGCGAGTGCCACAGTAGATGTACTATTGAATACAAATGAAATGCGAACAGCAGAGTGTGTGGCCAAAACATAACTAAAAGCACAGTGTGTGGCGTCGGCCAGCGATGATTGTACACATGCATGTGGTTTCGATGCGGAGTGCGGGGCTGCTTGTCCTAGTGCATATTACGTCACCTGTTGGAAGCTTGTATACTCACCCCGCCATTGCAGTGCCATTCCTATCTGTGATTACTTTTAAGGTGGCTAGCACTGTTGTTGCGCATCCAATGCAATACATTTTTCGTGCTATTCAAATTACGATTAGACACTGGCAGCTTTGATGGTGGTAACAAAAGCAAAGCAATGCACGTTGGCAAGCTGGGTGCATGCCAGTTATATCACGCTACAGATGTAGCGAAGTTGCTAGTCACCATAACACTGTATTGCCAGGTGGGTATGGCCCTGCCCGAGGAGAGATGAGAAAACAACTTTCGGACAAAATACGGGTGACGTTTATCGCAATAGGGCGAGCAGGGCTGCACTCTTCCTCGAGAACTACATCCCCATGCACGTGCACAACGACTGGCCGACGACATGCACCGTATACCTTTAGTTATGCTTCTGCCACACACTCCGCTGTTCGCATTTAATTTGTCCTCGATGGTACATCTGCTGAGGCACACTAATGGCACAGTTACCCCCATTGTCGGCATGTAGCTGGTGACTTTGCTTGAACTGTTTTGTTAACGTGTAAACGTGTGAATGTGAAAATATAAACTGCAACACTTAAGGTGAAATCCTTAGATGGCTCAATGGTCGAAAAACCGATGTCCAGCGTCGCAGCACCAAAATTCAATGGAACCAAAATTGGGGATTGAACCTTCGACCTTTGGTGTTAGTAAGGTCGAAGCGAATTAAGGCATAGTTCATTAAGATAGAGTTAATTGAGGCACTCTAACCCACGGCCTTTGTTGGGAGTCGAAACCACTTGTAGATATGGGCGAACCGGCCACATCTCCAAATTATCTCCAAGTTGGATTCCAATTGACATGGTGAAGGTAGAGTCGAACCCACTACCTTGGGTGTTCATTAGAGCGAAGTTACTTAAGGCAAGTTAATTACGGCAGAGTTAATTAAGGCACTCGAACTCTCGAACTTTGGTGGAAGTCGAACACACAACTTTTGGTGTTAATTAAGACAAAGTTAATTAAGATACAATTAAGGCACTCAAACCCTCGACCTTTGGTGGGAGTAGAGCCCACAACCATTGGTTTTAAATATGACGAAGTTAATTAAGGCACAGGTGATTAAGGCACTCGAGCCCACAACTTTGGTAGGAGAAAACAATAGAAGTAACAACGCATGCAAATGACAAATAATTTAATTAATGCTTCGTGAGTGCGCAGGCTTCTGCCTTCATCCTCTTCAGTGCTCGCTAAAGTGACTGTCAACTTATATATATAGTTCCAACGCTCATCAAAATGCGAAAACTGTGCTAAAAAAACCGTAAATCCGCATTTTGATCATTATGCATCATTAAAAATCCTGCAATGGATAAATGAAAAATAGTGAGTTCAGTAAGCACTAGGTATAGCACACCAGTGAAACTCACAATGTCATACCAATGTTACTTTTTTATTTATACAACTGATAAAGCTTTATTACAAAAATGATCGGCCCCCAGCCACGCACATGTATGAAATTATTCATTACATGTTCTCGCTGTATACAAACAGGTTAAACGCGGATCTAAAAAAAAAACAGAATCAAAAACAGATTTTCGAAAATTAAACTTTATTAAATAAACACAAGTAACGAGTAGGCACAAAATGACTAGTAGGCACAGTGCCACAATTATAATTAAAAAGAATAAAACTGATTAGTAAGAGGTAGTATCACATACTAATTAATGACCAAAAGTGCATGGCCTGCTTGGCAGCACCTGCTTCTGGGGCTACCGGATTCAAGATAGAAAGCCAGTACTTTCTAACTGCATTGAAAAATATATGGTAAAATAAATTCCACGCAAGCAGAATCCAGAGATGGAATGTTCATCTTGATAGGCAACTTGGTCAGGCAGCTTCTCGGATCACAAAAGTGCCAATAACATAATGCTGCCAGAGACTTAGAGATAGGCATTGCAAATGAGAAATATCCCTGACAATTGAAGAGGAGCGCTGGAAACCAAGCGATACAAACATGTGCGAAAATTAACCATCACAACATTGCCTCCAGAACATTCCCGTAAGCGCTCCGCAAGGCGAACAAACGTACCACAAATAGCAGTCAGAAGCACAGCTCTAAATTTCAGCATGCAACTGTACAGTTCTGCCTAGTATATACATACAGTACTTGGGCCATGGTCAACCGCACAAAAGTCGAAAAGACACAAATAAAGCAAACGCTGCTCGCGAACGGAACATTGCTGCGCACTTGCATCGAAGCGCGTGTTGCTGAATTGATATCAGTGGCGATGCGAAGTCAAAGCTATTGCGAGTTCAAGCTTCTTTTTTTTCTTTCTAAACTCTCGTAACACATCAGCAAGTTAAAGGTTACGCATTTTCAACAATGTACTAATAGATATAACTGAAAAATAAAGCATCTTTGTATGAGAAAGAAAATGACGTAACCGAGACCGAAAGCATAGCGAAAAAATGGCGAAAGTATTGGCTTTTGCGCACGGTGTCCGGCAGCAACGTTACTAGACCTCGAGCAGTGCGTGCAAAGGTCGTGCTAAATTGCAAAATAATTAAATGCTTTTGCTCTCCTAGCTTCCCATTCTTAGGCATTAGAGACAATTTGCTTGTATTTCTGCGACATAGTGCGTGCATCGACTCATAACGCACACTGTACGATCAATGCACGAGAGCTTTGAATGTGCAAGAGATGTCCAAATCATAAGGACATTCGACGTCCTCTGGATGTCCCTTGACTGCCACGTACTAGTCGAACATACTGTAGATGTAAGCTGGACGTCGTTAAATGTCTTGGATATTTGGTCTTTTGTGGTACATCCAATGAATATTAGTGGTTCACTGGGTAGCCACACGTGTCCTAAACGCTTTGGGAATGCGTCGTGGACGAGCGTGGCATGTTCAGAATGGTTAAGGGGTTAATTAGTCTTCTGAAACTTACATTATTAGCAGCGAAGTAAGTCAGCCTCGCCGTTTAGCTGTGCAAAAATGCCAGATGTACTATATGCTCATAGCTTCCTTCATTAGTTTTTTCAAAGAGCCAAGCATAACAGGTATGAGAAACGCAACTTTGCAGTTATCTTTAATTTTATTGCCCAAAAGTTTTGGCCGGTGGACCAACCTTTTTCAAGGGCTCGAGCAAATGCAGCCCTTGAATGTAGCTTGAAATATAGTTACAGAAGCTGTAGCCCTTGTAGAAGGTCAGGCCACTGACCGAAACTGTTGGGCAATAAAATCGAAGATAACCACGAAGTTGTGTTTCTCATCCCTATACAGTATATAATATAGTAGACGAGAAGCCATCCCCACAAATGCCTTGTTTACTTGTGCACTTATTCCTCCTCATTCCTCTCTTCTCATCCCTCGCGCTGCCCTGTGCCTTTTCTCTTTGCAATATACCATGTGTCCCACGTAACTTGTGCCGAAATTTTAAAATATGCAAGTGCCACGTAGCTCGACAGAACCGAGGTTATGTTGTTTGTTGTCACTTGGAGTAAGTCAGACTATTTTTTGTGTTTCATCTAAATTCATAATTAGTTATTAATTAATCAACTGCTCAAATATTATATTCAGATCAACAAAAGTGTAAATGAGAAAATTGTAGACTATCCTGAAAAATTCCTTATCCAGCTATTTGTTGCTCAATACATGCTGTATAAAAGTTTTTTCCAAGCTGAAAAAAAAAAAAAAAAAAAAACCCTGCGAAACACGAAAAAGTGCCATTCAACTAGTTGCATGGTATAATGAAGGAGGAAGGTATAACAAACACATCCAGAGACTGAGTAAAGGACTTAGTGTAATGGGCTGGATTTCTAAAATCAAAGTGCATTGCTTCTATGTCTTGTTTGCAATCACTTTAATGCTTGCTGTGTTCTTTGTAGATGACCCCTCATGTTTCATGTTGGTTCAAGGTAAGTCTTTCATATTCAACTTTGGCATTCGCACAGACTAGCTGGTACATATCGCAGTCAAAGCAGCATGCAACATCAGGACCAAACATCAACATGGATTGCAGTGCTTTGTTGTCGATGCGTGTTCTTGCTTTTTCCCTTTCATGCTGTTTTGACTCCATTTTCAAGCTCGTGGTACTTGAAGACATCAGAAAGTGTGCAATGCAAATTGGCCAGTATCCTGTGCATTTGGAGATTGGAGTACAATTTTCTGGTTCTTATTCCCTAAAACATGCAAGTTATGGTGTACAACTGCAGCAACAGCTGTTATTATAATTTGATGGAATGACAAATGTTATTAATGTTTGTCAAGGTATTCATTCATAAAATATTATGGCAGAATGTTAAAACAGACTGCTTGTTTATTAGACATTTAAGAATTTCCTAAATGCTTTTCCAGCTTAGACATTTCTCGTTTGTTTTTGAACTCTCAGAGCATTTCATCTTCAAGATGTGGCTCAGAGGCTGACTATATGGTTTTAACTACAAACAGCCACCAGTAAAAAAAAAAAAAGTCTAAATTGGTGCACACTTCAAAACAGCCCTTTTTTGGATTCTTTTGGCATTCATATTGGTATTATTTTCTTCCCATTAGTATGATACAGTGTAGACCCCTTATAACATAAGTCGCCGGAGTCGCAAATATCTGCACTATAAACGTTACCGCACTATAACCAAAATAACGATTTTCAAGCCCTGCACGTATGCAAAACATGTAGACCAAGCATGTAGACACGTTTTGTACTATCGCGCGCACATCGCAATTACGTTTTCGCCATTGAGCTGGCGAAAACATAATCTCAATGTAGCCGGTGCTCTTCAAGCTCGACAGCTTTGCACAGAGTCAAAACGAAACAACTGTTTGCCGCAACCGCTGCAGAAAAAACCGTGACCGCTATTGACGCGATTATGAACGGCGACTTTGCAGTGCTGAAGGCATGCGCCTGACGCACGCACCGAGTCTGGACGGATTAACTACCATTCGCTGCAACAACTCCAGTTGAAACCGCGGTCGCTATCTATGCGTTCATTGATGGCGGCTATGCAGTTTTTTTAGGCACGCGTCCGACGCGCGTACCGAGTAAAAACGAAACTACTGTTCGCCGCAACCGCTGCTGAGAAAACCGCGGCCGCTATGGACGCGATCGTGGATGACGACTACGCAGTTACGAAAGCCCGCGGCCAACGCAATTTTATGTGCGGCGGTAAACGCTAGAATACAGGCTTTAAAGACACAAAGAGGCTCGAAGCGTTTCGGCGTTGCTGTCATTCACGTACGATTTCAACTGATGGCTGTGGCGACGCAGACTTCGCCGCTTCGTTTCGGTTGGACGCTAGCGCCGTTCTTGCTCTTTTGTGTCACACTTTTGTGGCGCTCCTCGCTCCCGAGCCCTGAAAGTAGTCCGAATTAACCTATGTGCGGCCAAATAAGTCCGAGTTAACGAGCATTTGATTGCATTGAATAATGCATGTGCCGGCCGGCAGCACGCACCTTGTTGAGAAGGGTGCACACTGCCGCCCTTGTCAGCGAGATTTTCCCGCGGAAGCCGCATTATAACCGATATTTCGTCTCGCGCGGCTGCACTGTAAGCGGTATGCGTATACATGGAGTGCTATGGGAAAATTAATGGGAGTCTGAAAAGACCGTACTATATCCGGTCCTGCACTATAAGCGGTTACGTTATAAGTGGTCTACGCTGTACAATGCTGGCATTGCATGTGCTTTGTAAATTTCCCTTGTGTTAATGCAGGAGTGCACTGTATACGGCATAAATCATAGGGGGCTATAAAATGTTCAGGCTGTGATGTTTTATGCATACCTTAAGAAGTATGTGGCAAAAGCACCACTCATCTCTGCATCCACACCCTCTTTAAAAGAGCCGTCAGACTCTATTTCTTAACTCTGGGCAGCATGCACGCTGGCATGAGAGCGATGCCTTTCAAGGAACATATTCCAGAAGAAATTTCTGACCCAACATGGATAGAGATATGAGTGCAAAATTTAGTCTCTCAGCTCATTGACCCACTCCACAAATATTCGAGGAATGTTCGAGAAACATCTGACTCCTGACTTTACGATGCCAAGTGTAGATCCCCACAAATCCAGATGACATATCCTGATGGCATGCACAGTACACTTATGGTACCCCTGGTACCATAACTAGCCCTTTGAGACTAGTTTCTGACAAAAGTGCACAAGGATAACAAAGAAGCATTCTTAGGATGGGCAGGATACATTAAGAACCGTCCCTTGACTGTTTCCTAGAAAATATGGAAGGGTGTGCATGCATGTACACAATGGCTTGTGTTTATAGGCCGTTGCCCTACATTGCGGACATTGCATAAGGCAGAAAAAAAAAAAAGCACAGATCTTGAAAACCACAGGAGAGAGCTGTAGTGATCTATATAGAGAGCTATAGCTATAGTGATTGTAGGTTCCCTGCGACATGCAGAGGAATATTTGGATCTCATGTTAACAACAGCTCATTCCACATGAAACGTCCCAGACCCCAAAAGTGATACTGTCGTGTGCCATTATAGGTGCAAGCCTGAATGAGGCAAATGATCTGGCATAAGTTTTCACAAGTTTCTTGCAACCAATATATGTGCAAGAAATAGGTCAAGGCTATTTCAAGGAAAGGTGGTCCAGGGCAGTTTTAAGCTTGCAACAGGTATTGCAGTGCTTTAAAACACACTACACTGCCCTCAAACTGCAAAGGTAGCTTTTCTTGCATTGCACAGTGGCAGCATAAAGAGGGTGCCAAGGATACACACGTAATAAAGATGTATGTGCTATTCACTTTTTGAACTCACAAGCAGCTTTAAGAGTTAGCTGTGTTCCGAGATGTTACCGTTGTTTGCACTTCTAAATCGCGGAAAAGCGATTGCCTCTTCAAATTGGATAAGGAATGCAACTGTTGTGAACTTTATGAACTCTATATAAACACTGTGAATTGATGTGCAAGTACTGTGCAGTTTGTTACTGCATGCAAAAAGGCAATACGAGCGGTTATTTAACGCTATATTGGAAAGCAGCAGACTACACGTGCCACCATTTTTCCTGTTAGGCCAGTCATCTTTGGAAGCCAAGTGACTGATCATAGCCTTGTGACATCACTGCCACTTTGTTTGCAAAAATCAACTATGCAAGCAATTTGCCACAGCAGAACAGCTGCCGCTCTCATTACAACGTCATCCCGGCCAATCGTAGAGTATGAGTCAAACAAGTAATAAAAATGACCTACACCAATGGTCAACGGTAGAACGAGAGTTGGTGCAGGGGGCTCCCATAGAAGCCGGTTATCTGTGCATTGAAGGTCTAGATTGTGTTGTAAACGGCGTATGTTCATCAGTTCACCACTTCTAATATTGGGGCATTGGGGCAGTCAGGTAGATGAACACACCACAGGTGTGATCTTTTTGCAGTGGCAGATACATAAAGGCTAACTTAGCCTCTTTCTATCCTACATGGAGGCACAATAGTCAAACGGTCATTTGTTCTCTGCTGTTTCACAGCAGAAGGAAAACGGCGCTTGACTAAGCCCACGGACGCTCACAGCTGACTAGCAATAGCCTGCAAACTGAAAATTTCTTTTATATTTGTCTCCTATACCACAGTTGGCACAAAGTGTTCACAATTCAAGTGTTCACAATTCAGATTACGTAACTCGTCATCTGCTGATCTGTAGTACTTACAAAACAATGTATCAGCGCCGTGCACAATATCTCATTTGGTAAGTATTCAGTCCCAATAACGGCCTCGAACAGTCATGCTTTGCTTTCATCACACAAATGTATTATTGTAAAATGTAGTTACGGAGCATCAACATTCGAACAGCATGAACGTATACCTAACTGCCATTTACAGCACATAAAGATCACGAGTCCATATTTGATGCGTAGGGAGTTGATGAGCACGGCAAGAATTCAATTATGGCCTGCACGTGTTTTGCAGTGAAGCCGTTCAGTTGTGCCTACCTGTGAAAATGGTTGTGGACTTCAGAAATATTTTTCGCACCTCAAGCAAAATATAGTCGAACTTAAATTTATACATTACAAGCTCAAAGGTTGGTGGAAATAATTAGCTATCAGATGTTTTTATCTGGAGGGCCTAATGTCTAATTTAGGTGTGAACATCATGAAAAAGTGACTTTTTGGCAACTTTGGAAGTAATTTTGTGATAAGTCATTTGATTTGATTCTCTAACCTTATTGTTAACATAAACTGTAGCTAAAGAAAAAAAGCGGCAAAAATTGCCGCTGAAACATCAACAATGTTTATGCAAAAAGTTTAGAAAACACAATTTTTGCTTTTTTATTGAGTCGATTAAGTATGGAAAATTCATAAATGTGTTCACCTATGGTGTCACACAAAAGAACCAGGCCAGTAGAATATTCTAAGATAACATTTGTCATTGCACCTAGTTTCACACTAGACTTTCAAAAAAATTTGCCTCCACCAACATTTGCTTGTTCCTGGAAACTTCAAAGAGCGTTTATCTCACCAAACATTTTTTTTTTTTTAGAAATATCTTTGTAAAACCTCATTCACACACTCCTAAATTTTTCCAACAGAAATGGCAATGTTTGCTTTTAGGGTCTGGGATGTTTCACGTGGAAGGAGGAGGAGGAGGAGGAGGAGGGGTGTTGCTTGCGGCAGGCGACCTTGCCTTGCAAAAGTTGCCGGCAGTTTGGCAATTGCTCCGCCTGAACGCCACCTATCAAACGCAGTGCGCGTGTAATGACCCCAGGTCAAGAATGTTTATTTACCTTGTTTAGGTAGTGTTTCAATGCACTTTTAATTTCCCCCACACGTGCCTGTTAGGAGTAGCACTTTAATTGCACACATTAGTACTATGAAGTACTGCTGTACAGTGTTGCCAAAACTAGTATCATAAGGCAGTAACATATCCCTTTATTTGAAGTAAATTATATTTCCACTTCATTTTTCTTATTTCACAGATAGACAAATTCATCAGCAAATTTGGAATCCGCATTTGTTTTTGTCTAATATGCTCCCCCATTTGAGGAAGGCTCTTACATTTTACTGTTTTGGGAAGAAGTTCCATAGACTCGTATAGTCAAGCTGAGCTCTTCACTTTGTTCTGTACATGTTGTTTGCTTCTATTACTTGCAGTCATCATGTTTTACACATTTTCAATAGAGCTGCACACTGAAATGAACACAATCTTGAAAATGACAATCAAGGTTGAAAGCCATCCTGCAGCTTTCCTTCCCTAAATATAAATACCTGAAAATTATAACCTGGATGTTGATTAACTGTCTATTTCCATTTCTAGAATTTAGTTATTGTTGCTGCTGTGTTAGGGACTCGGTGTTGGTAGTACGGTTGTGCAGGGCAATGTGGTTTTTATGTTGGTGCATGCTGTTGCATGGGTGCCTACGTCAAGGCAGGCACGTTCCAATCTTCAGAGTTTGAATTTGCTAGCATTTGCGTTTAATGACTCTTCTTTTTTTCTCTCTGCTTGTGCTTTATAGATGGACGATTCAGGGGAAGTGGAGTTAACAGGGCCAGGTGGGTTACATTTCCTTGTTCCCATATAGCAAGCATTATTCTTTTGATCTTTTGGTTTCATCTCATTTATTTCATTTTCTTTTTCAGATGTCCCCTCTTTCTTGTAATATTACTCATATGTTGATTTTATTATTCGAATTCCTCTTTTTATGAAAAGCCAAGGAAGCAGCTTGGCTATGATGCACAGTTTTAGTCACTGTTTATATATTCATATGAATGTTCATTACATCTTGTTTATGTTTCATCAATAAAGTTGTCTTTCTTGATCATAAAATGCACTGTATGTAAAATTTATCTTGCGGTGGCATTCCCTTTCTGCTGGATGGCCAGTAATCAGCCAAATGAAAGGAAATGTAAGAGCTGTGTGTAAAGCTCTTGACAATTGTTGCATTTGTATGCTATAGATTATTATGAGAAACTGAGAACAAACAATGAGTTGCAAAATATTCATACCAAGTACATTTAGGGTTCAATCTTTTCTAGTTAAAACCAAAAAGAATTAAAAAAAAGATACCAAATTTTTTTCGGTAGTTCGGTTTTAACCAAAAAGTGCTGCTGAAAGCAAGTTTTCCAGAGCTAAGACGTAATAGGTGTGCAGCTTCGAGCCAACATGCACTCCAATGCAAGGAGTCTGGGCAAGGCCAAGCCCAATGGGCGTTTGAACTCCTCTGGACGTCCACAGGACTACTGCTTCTGGATATTTTGGTCATCCGTAGGAATTCCGCAGAAGGAATTCCGCAGAAGGAATTCCGCAGATCGCCGAAGGATATACGGCAGACATCCGCAGGACTACAAGGCGCATACAAACTGGCAGTCCTAAGGGTGTCCTGTGGATGCCTGCAGCGGATATACGGATGTTCCATGGACGCAGGAAGTACCCTAGGAAAAATTATAAAAGAAATATTTTATTGCTTTCATTTTATTGAATTATGAAACGATAGACCTGACACTTACTTAATAAAGCTGATAAGCCTGTATTGGTGTCGACATCAGCACTGTGTACCAAAGTGGTTTCTTCTACAAAGGTGTATTAACTGTTCATTCTAAAGCAAATCTTTTTACGTGAACCCTCCCGACTTTGAGCGTTTTGGCAAGGCAACAGCAGCAACCGCAGTCAGCACACACAGGACAGCACTTATACAACGAATCCGAATCGTGCCCTATATATAGCCCCAACTGTTCTACCCTTACAGGTGTGCTGGCGGCCAGCTATGATCTCTACGAAATTACGCAGTGAAACAACAGAAGGTACCTAAATATCATGAGTACAACAAACAAACAGCTTGGAACGCATAAACCGTTTATTAAACTAAGCGACGCCATTTCTGCCTTCATTCTCGATGTTTGGCGCGTCTGCTTGGTCGACTTCTTGCCAAGCAATACTACCAATACAAGTTTATATCATGATCACTACTTCCATCTATTGGGACCTATAAAGCATTTTATTTGTCCAATACAAGTGTAGATCAGTACTTCTATTGCTTCAATTGGAACCCATAAAACATTTTATTTGTCTTACAGAACACTGTATTTATTGTCTTGATACAGGACTGCCAGGAACTTTTATGGGACCTGTACATTCTGCTATGGGACCTGTAGGTTTTCTTATTGGATCAGGGGCGTAGCCAGAAATTTTTTTTTTTTTTTTTTTTGGGGGGGGGGGGGGGCAAGCTCGTGCTTTCCTCAACGTCACGTGATCGATAATAAATATCGGTAGTTTAATTAGACTATACATGTATATCAAAGACATGGGACCCCCCCTCCCCCCCTCCTCCTCCTCGCGTGTGCGTGTGCTTGTGAAGAAATTAAGTAAAAAGTAAAGTAAGCTCAGTAAATACAGTAAGTACGACAGGTACTGTGGGCGTTCTGAGCAACGGTCTGTCATCGCGCCACTGAATGGACCAGTCTTCGAGGAGACATTAATTGTTAATTTCCGTTAAGCGTAGATGGCGTCGTCCTCGTCGGGGCGAAGTGCGTTTCACAAGGACGGCTATACGCGTGAAAATGCACGTGTGACCAGGCTATACCTACTCCCATAGCAATAGCTTGTTCGCTGCGTCTTTGCGCTAGAAAACTTAAATACGCGCAAAAACGCGTAAGGCTTATTATTATTTTTTTTTTCCGAAGCTTTCGTCGCCCTGCTCCCTCATACGAGAGGGTTGCATTTCCTGCGGCAAGTGCATGGGCCGCTGTGTCTTCCGCTGTGTGCGAGCGTGCAGCCGTCATTTGCCTTTACGTCAACAGATTCAGAATTGTACAGAATATTTCACCGCACATCATAGATATGGCATGTGTACGCATTTTAAGTAGTGCATGCAACTCATTTCTGCTTCACTTACGCCGGTGCAAACAGGAAGCGGCCTTTACCTCACAGAATCTCGACTGATGGGTGTACTAGTGATGCAGGAATGAACTCGATCCGTTCTTGTTCAGTGCATAGTGCACATGATCAATTTCTCAGGACGCGTGAACTCCGACGAGAACTTTCAGCGCCTGCAACAAGAGTTTACGCTCTACTGCGCACAGCAATAATTCATGCTTGTCGGCTGTGTGTTTCGTGCATTCTATTGCGAGTCGGTGGAATTTCACTGCTGTCATCAACCCCTTCGTGTGTACATTGCTGGTTTGGGATTCCACAACAAAACGGCAACTACCAGCCTTCCGTAATTGCTGGTTTGGGATTCAACAACACAACAGTAATTACCAGCCTTCCGTAGGGGCGCAATCGCAAACAAGAGACGTTTCTCGCGCAGACTAAGATCCTGCGCGATCGCGGCCTAACCGGCATCTGAAGGGAAGCGGCGGAAATGTATACCGGAGATTTCGACCACCTGGGGTCTTTAACGTGCACCTAAATCTAAGTAAACGGGCCTCGAGCGTTTTCGCCATCATCTAAAATGCGGCTGCCGCATTCGTTGCTTCATTTGTTGCGCATTTGTTGCTTCAGAATGCGGCCGCCACATTGTCGCCCAAAACTTCACAGAGTGTCAAAGCCTTGACAAACACCGTGACAGTTTTTTTCCATATGCAGACATGATTCGCTGTAAATTACCAACCCAAACGGAAGCGCCCAGGAATGAAATTGTGATAGTAGCACCGGTTTTATGAATTATGTCAGCGCGAAGCGACGAGAACAAAAGGTGGGTAAGGGGGGGGGGGGGGGTTGAACCCCTCCCCTGGCTACGCCCCTGTATTAATGGACCTATATATTTCGTATAAGACCGACAGAGACTTCTATCAGAATTTTTGCTGGGGTAGTTTATGTTTTCATTGCTTAATTTCCGTCAGACATCCGTACAACCAACCGTTGACCATTAAGGGATGCGTGCCAGCTAGATGTTCGTTTTTATTTATAATCGGCTGAATTGCACAATTGGTGTAAACATTAGCCCTCTGTAGGATCTGTGCTGCAAAGATGATGCCGTATTGATTTTTATCAATGAAAATACAACTTGCACACCCATGAAACACAGATTCCAAAAGCAAGCTATGTTTACGCAAAAATGGACAGACAAACACTTTCACACATAGTTTTAATCATTTATTCAGCTTTTGCAGCACTAGCCAAAAATTTCCAGCCCCCAAGTGCTGCAAGTGAAATGAGATCTGAGAGTATCGATCTACTTATATTCTCAGATCACTGTAAGCGCGGAAAAGTTTCTGTGGCGCTGTAAACAAAAATAATGAGATGGTCTCAAAAGCTTGAGATGCTTACGATCACGGTGTGCGTTAGAACCTGTCCATAAACCTGCCTCTGTTGGTACCTGAACCCTCTCCGAAAGAAAGAAAGAAAAAAAAAACAGCGGGTAGAATTAGAATTTGATTAAGTTAATGCTGCATGTTAACATTTGACGACTGGTTGATATTTTGCTGAGAAATCCACTAAACAAAGCTAGATGTGGTTCACATAGCTTGAATGAACTCGACGCCGGTTCTGCGTTGGCATTTCCAAACGCAGAAATGCTCAAAAATGGCACGTGCCCTTCGTGACTAAAAATTCGAGCAAAGTCCGGCTAGGTCTGTTGACAAAATGTCCAGCACGAGTGACCTGAGGACGTCCGCAGGAGGAGAAGAAGTGGATGTTAAAATTGGTCCGATGATATCCACTGGATGTCCCCAGTACGACTGCTCTAGGACTTGGACATCGGGATCTTATCCGGATGTCCGAGGGATTTTCACTGCCCATTGGAAGGTAACGGGCTGCCCAAAAATTCTTTACTCGTTTCGTATTTGCGTCCATTTTGCTTGTTGCTACGACAAACACGAGAAGTGGAAAGGGGAGGTAGAAACCCTGACCCGTGTCCTCTCAGTCTTTTCGCTGCGTTCAGTGCTCGCACTCCTGCGCCAGATTGCGCCATACGAGATTTCCTGCGCCATCCTGATAAAAATACACGATTTTGCGCCGAAATGCGCCAAAATTAGCGCCTGCGCATTACGAGTGTGGCCGCAGTGGCCTGCAGACGTGCGTAGCGCGCATGACTAAAGCGGCTCAGTAAATCGAACAGTGACTGATAATTCGGGCTCGAAGGGGACCGCCTAAAAGTCCAAATAATTGGGAGTCGGAAATACCAAAATTCGCCAGAAAATAACTATTTATTCCGCCAGTGGCTAAAAAAAGACATTATTCGCGGTTGACCATTTTCAGGGATACGTTCACGCGGGAATTACGCGTCACTAGCGTCGGCATACTTGGTGGTGCGCTAGGAACCCCATCATCCGTCGACGTGTCCAGCGCTAGTCGCGCGAAATGTCGCTAAAGGGAAAGTATCCCGGAAAGGGATCGTCCAAAAATAAAGCCGAAGTTTGTCAACGCGGTCGCTTGCCTACGATCTGGTGAGTCCGTATCTCTACCATTGTTATGCTGTCGCCACAAAAAGACGAAAGTACAATTAATGCATGCACCGAAGCTTCAACCTTTGGCAAGAGGACCGCGATTTTGTAGCGATGCCTTTTCCGCTGCTATACTTCCTTGCGCTTCGTCAGTGGTGTGAGAGCGGCGCTCCGCCTGTGTTATATGCTATCAGCTGGCAGAGCACGGTGGACGATAAGCGCAGCATATAGAATCGAAGGGAATGCATCGCTACAAAATCGCCGCGCAGGAGACGACCGCGCTATCATAGCCGATATGACTGCTTTTTTTTTTTTTTTTTTTTTTTTTTTTTTTTTTTAAGACAGTCACTGTCCTCGTCGGCGGAGACATCGAGGGTGTAGTGGGCGCCGCGTCAATTAATGAATAAACGCTGGACGCGCGGAGCCCTCCCGAATGACTTGCCTGAGTTCGCTTGCACGACGGTTCGGGCGCGGTAGGTCCTGGATTAACTAGGCTTCGCTAGTTTCGGTTTTCAGGAGGTATCGGCAACATGGCCGACCACCATGCCACGGTGATGCCAGCAACGTATCAACGCCAAAATACTATTTCCGCTCAACACGGGGGTCAAATTAGCACACAGTCGTGCAGGCGGAGTCCGAATTATATATGGCGTACTTTAAGGTGTCCGAAATTTCGGTCGTACTTATACATTAAGTTTATGGACCAGTGATGGTGCCTCAAAGTAGTCCGAATAATCGAGCTTGTTTGGATTGCTGGTGTCGAAATAATTGGTCGACGCCCGTTGTGAATCGGCCGGTTGCTGACAGAGGCTTCAGCTTTACGACCGTTACGAGGGGCTCATTAAGGCTGGCCTGGCTCAGAAAAGCATTGATGACATTGAGTCTGGCCAGGTGTTTCTGACTGATGCTAGAGCCTTGCTTTTATTGCGATAGCAATTATATGGACACATCAACCGGATTTCTGCCGTCGGCGTCGCCGTAGCCGTCGCCCTCGCCGTGAGGTTCCGTATAGATAAAATCTTCACCGCGCGCCGTAGTGCGGGGATGCGCGCTATCACGGAGAGCGAACGCACTCAATCTCCCACGCGCAAGCAACGAAGCGGGAAGCCAGCGCCGCAGGGAGCGGGGGTGGGGGGGGGGGGGCACTTTTACTCTGCCAACAACCGCGCTCGTCGCTCGACCGCACCGTCACAGAACACCCATACAAACTTAGAGAAGGGAAACTGTACCTTCCACAGTGCAACGGAAATAAGCGTAGCGGTGGCGTTGTGAACTAAAGTATGCGACCGAGAGATGGCGGTGGCAGAATCGAAACTAACATCATCATCATTACGTAGTGAGCAATATGGCCGCTACGGTAGCGGTTCGTAGGGCTGGTCGCGCTGCTCGCTCGCCGGTTTTGGACGTTTTGTTACCGCTTTCGGGGCGGTATTCGTGTGTACTGTACTATAACATGACTACAGATATCTGTATATGTCGCCAGGTGACCGAGAGGCCTCAACTGGCAATAAAACACTTCAAACAAGTAAGCTTACATTGTTTATTGTCAATGGTGAATGAGGCAGTACATGCTCACAATTTTCGTACAGCTCAGGTGGACTTAATGTTGTCCGTCACCGAGTTTACAACATACAGAAACACAAATAACCATCTATTTAATGGAACGCAAAGGTGAAATCGAGCGAAGTTTTCTCATCGTGTTCGGCGTGCCGTAAAGCAGGGCGAACGAAGGTTCAGGCAGTGATATGTATGCTGAGCTGCCCTCGTACTTGTATTGCGTACAGTGCTGCTTGACGTTTTACATTCTCTGCGTTCGACGATTTCAGCTAGAGTAAAGAAAGGAACATAAAAAAATGCTCGGCAAAAATGTACTGTCAGCAAGATGAGCTCGAGCTGCAATGTCCCATTGCTCTCGTAGCACGAAGTGTAGGGGGGGGGGGGGGGGGGGGTTATGCTAAATTTTACACCACATATTTTGTGCTCTGGATATCCTTCTGCTGCACATTTAGTGCTCAGGTGAGGTTTCCCGTGCTCGTCCACTGTTGATTAGCTGAATGTTAAGCTGAACTTATTCTGCGAGTACATTTCAAAATCTTTTTGGGAGCACACGGCGCTCAGGTTTGTCATCTGCTGTTTGAAGAGAAACAGTATTTGTTTTTAGTGATTTCTCAAGTTTGTGAAGTGTGAAATAGGCTGGCCGGTTGTGTGAGCTTGCCTTTTCTAGATATCTCTTATGGTGCAGTACTAGCCTAGTTATTGATTTCATGCAAACTGTATATGAGCCTCTTGTAGTAAACAAATGTAAAATAATGCGTATTTCCAGATCTAATTCTAATCCTAGCACTTGCCATGTTAACGTTCCCTTAGATTTTGTCATGCCATATAAATATATCGGTGTAAACATTACAAATAACTTAAATTGGACCATTAATATAGAGTGCATCATTAGCAATGCTAATAACATGCTCGGGTACTTATGGCGCAACTTTTCCAAAGCACTGTCTACTTTAGAACTACAGCTTTACAAGACTAATTCGCTCGAAACGTGAATATGCATCTGCAATACGGGATGCCAGTCGCGTTAATCTTATTACTTCACTTGAACTAGTACGCAGTAACTCTACTCGTTTCATTATTTCTAATTATAACCGTACCGCAAGTATAACTTCAATGTAAACTAGTCTAGCACTCATTCCACTAGCTAATCGCCGCAGAGTCGGCCATCTTTTTCTATTTCATAAAATTTTTTATCGCACCACACTTCATGACGACTTCATACTGCGGCCTCAGTGCATTTCAAATTGCGTCGATCATCGCAGTAAGGTAGGGATTGATTCATGTAACACGAAGTCTTTCTTTCATGCCCCGTACATCTCAGAAATGTAACCACCAAGTATCGTAGCCATCACAGATAACAAACTTTTTGCAAAACATTAGCTAACATTGTATAATCAGGAGAATCATTATGTTACAAGAACTCACTGCACTTGTTTGTTTTACTCTACTACTTTGTAACCACTCCCCTCTTTAATGCCAGGTGGCCCTGAGGGTACTTTAAACAAAAAATAAAATGAAGAGTGACTGCCAGAGCTTCAGTCAACATGAAGTGTCATTTCCTTAAAATTGCATTAGGCGCTTTTGATCATTTTAAAATTCTTTGCATTTTCATGTAACAAAGTATCGTTGTGAGGGAGCATGTGATACTTCATGGCACTAATGCCCGTCAAATTGATTTGCACAGAGCAGATGACAGAGTTTGTGCATTAGCAAGTAGGAGCTTGCTACATTGTTTCTGTTCTGGTCGTCACGGCTATAATGACTAGAAAAGAAACAAGTTGGGACTCAACATGTTACTTCCCCGATTGTCATAAAACGCCCTTAAAAGCAACTAAGCTTGTATGTCAAATTTCTCATTCCCGCTCGGTACAATACAGAACTGTAGACTGCTGCTTTCCTAACAGGGCTCACACCTCTCTATCTGGTAAACTTCCAAACATTTCATAGTGAGGCACGTAGTTCAAGAGGACCTGTTGTCATTATGGTGACAGTTGAGCATCTTGTGGCTTAGCGTGGGCAGCTTGCAGACCAATAATCTCTCTTTTGTCCGTCTTCCTGAAAAGAGAAATGACAAAGCCATGACACACATGCAAGCAAAAAATGGTGAAACAAAAGTTTGTCCCATAATGAATAAATCGCGGTTCTAGTTGAAGTGTTCAAATACATACCCTGTGATGATGCTGGCCCTTGATGTTACTTCCGGTGGTGACACATTCACGGTTGACTTGTACGTTCAGAGACAATAGAGTCCAAAGGGATGAGTCCAAATATGAGCAGCGTCTTGGAGGCTGGAATCGAAAGAAAAAAGAGCCTCAATTACTATGGTGGAAGTGTGCCTGAGTTTGTGATTCATGTATGACAGAGAACAATGCACGAAACGCTCCATGACAGAAAAACACACACACACACACCAACACTGTTTTGAGTGTGCATTTCTTTCAGTGGTGTCCTTGTGTGGGCTGTGCTTAGCCAAGCCTCGATTAGATGACAATTGTTTCTGCCAGATACTAGTAATAAACACAGTCATTTTATTATGTCTCAAATGCAGTTAATCTAACTGTATCACCGGAAGTACACCTGTCACTAATGTGCAGTGAACTTATCGCGGTGTATCATTTATGCAGAAACAGCCAAAACTTTATTATCTATGCCGTACTCATGTTAGCAATTTTAGCAACTTGGCAAAATAGCAAGAGCCTCGTTTGAATTGCTTTGGAAGGGCAATAACTTTATAATTATTACTATTTTCTACTTTTAAGAACTGACGACAGGAATCTGCTTTATCCGCCTCGCACGCAAAGAAATTCAAAGTTGAAAATGCGAAGCACTGCTTTTTTACTCACCGGCGCACAAGCCCAGGGGCTGCAAGGTTAATCCGCTTTCGTGGGTAGTCTTCAAGCAGACTGTGCTCGGTTCCAGCGATGAATTTTCGTGGTGGCCAGCACTTTCTTTTTCGAGCAACACGTCATTACGCGGCCAGACACGGCAGATCACAAACGGGCGGAAGCCGTGC